>NW_027418795.1:0-22377 GCF_009905375.1 Apium graveolens | reverse complement strand
TTTCAAATCTGGTACTTTTATTATAACAAAATCATCATATCTTATGATTCAATATATAATAATTTGTAAATCACCATAAAATATTTATCATGCATATATTGCAGTATATAAAAGCAATCACAACACAACAGTTCTTAAAAGGTAGGGTTTGAAAACTTACCTGAAATCCAAGATACGTTTCCCGACTTCCCTCGTTTCGGATTTTCTAATCAACAAAATATCATATCTTAATTAGTATTCCTACTCTCATCACCAACTTATATTTCTAATAAGATCAATACTTATAATTTTCAATATTCGACCGAGATTGAAATAGAGTATCAAACCTTGGTCGAAAACGGACGGTCAAAGTATCTTATAGAGTGGACTTACGAATGTTTACTATTACGTGACTCACACTTTAACATTTTTAGTAAATCGTAAATTTAATATTTAATATGAAACCATCTCGAGGAGGTTCTTGAATGCTTTTAATGTTTATCATAAAAGTTTCAATTTTGATAAAATGAATTTAATTAGGTGAAAAACATTTCAAAGTTTGGTCAACTACGGGGTTTTTACTATTCAAACCGTTTTCACTAAAATATCGATATCTCTCAAACCGTTAACTCAATTGACACACCATTTTCACGTGCGCAATCTAGACAAAATTTAGAATATAAATTTTAAATGGTTTTCTGATAACAGGGGTGAAAATCCCAAAGTGACAGTTTTCTAACAGGGGGTTGTTTTTGATGTTCGTACTCCTCGCGACCTCGTCTGTGACATTTTTATAAAATTGAAAAATTAATATTTTTACTTGAATTTTTATGAAAGTTAATTATCTCTATTTATTACTCTCTTTTAAAATTTCATGATTTTTAAATCTTTATAAATCGGTATTTTCTATTTACAAAGTTTGTAATTTGTAGTAGTTTTTGTCGAGTAAATCACTTTTACTAAAACGGCCATAACTTTTGATCCGTAAATTATAATCAAGCTATTCAAGCACCTAAACGATCCTCATAACATTGTCTATCATAATCAAGTCTCACTTTTCAAGAAACTACATGTTGGAAATATGTTATGAACTTGATGATTACATAACAAAACATCTTAGTAGATTTAACTTAGTGAAAATGTAGCACCCGACGGATGATCAATTATAGTCCCGACGGATGATTCAATATAGTATCGATGGATGATATCCATCGGGTGAGTAGCTTATGTAATAATAAGTCATGTAGCACATTTCTGTAAACATCTTTGTATAGATTCTGTAGTAGCTTATGAGTCATGTAGACTGCTAGTAGATGTGCAGAATAGGTTGATTAAATGTAAATATAATATGTCTTGTAATTCTGCACAAATGAAATGGAGTCAAGTGATAATTGACTACCCGACGGATGATCAACAAGGCAACCCGACGGATGACAAGCATGTACCCGACGGATGAACAATTCAAACATCTATTGACAGTGACAACACAGTCACATGCGTTGGGTGTTTGCAAAAAGGAATGTGGCCGCCTGTTTAACAGGAAATGAAGAACAAAGAAGCATTACCATTTCCATGCAAGATTAAGAAGATTTTCAAAGTGCTGGAATAGAGTAGTGAAGTAGCATGGAGTTTGACTTGATAATTTTGTTTTATTATCATGTCTTATTACCATGTAAACTTGGTGGTATATAAACCAAGTGTAGCTAGTAGAACAAATAACTAAGCAAACACTTTTAGAAGAGAAATAGAAAAAGCTGTAACTGTTAAAAATTTCTCTGTAGTTTGTTTGTTCACTTGTAAAATAGCTGTGAGACAATTTGTTCTTCACAGAGTTCTTAATTCGATATATATATATATATATATATCTGGTGGATACTTTCAAATCCACCAGAAAGTTTTAAAGACTTGTGTTTTTATTACTTTATATTTTTGATTTATTTAACTTGTGATTCCGCACCTTGCAAATCAAAACACTTGTATATATACTTTGAGTTAGAACATTTTATAGTTCAAGAAAAAGTTTACTAGAATTACCTTCAACCCCCCTTCTGTAATTCTTGCTGCATTGTTAGGGGCTAATAATTGGTATTAGAGCAAGCTCTTGAAGCACAAAGAGTTTAAAGATCACAACAAACAGCAAGATGAACAAGAAGGATGTTGGATTCAAGATTCCTTTTTTGGACAAAGATAATTACCATCACTGGAAGGTAAAGTTGCATCTTCATTTACTTTCTCAAGATGAGGCCTATGTGGATTGCATAGAGAGAGGTCCTCATGTACCAATGAGAGCTTGCAACTGAAAATGAGCCATCAGTTCCCAAGCCAAGGCATGAATGGTAAGATCCTGATATTGAACAAGTTAGGAAAAGACAAGAAGGCCATGAATATTCTGTTCAATGGAGTTGATGGTGACATGTTTGATGACATCATTATCTGTAAGACATCCAAGGAAGTTAGGGATACCATTCAAATAATCTGTGATGGCACTGAACAAGTTAGAGAAAACAAGATGCAGTTACTAATTCAGCAATATGAGCATTTCCACTATGAAGAAGGTGAAACTCTCACTACTATCTTTAGTAGATTTCAAAAGCTACTAAATGCTCTGAAGCTGCATGGAAGAGTCTACAAACCAAAGATTCTAATCTCAAATTCCTGAGATCCCTTCCAAAAGAATGGAAACCAATGACAGTCTCCTTGAGAAATTCACAAGAATACAAGCAGTTTACACTAGAGAGACTGTATGGCATTCTAAAGACTTATGAGCTTGAAATAGAGCAAGATGAAAGAATAGAGAAATGGAGGAAGAAAGGAGGGTCCATTACACTGGTTGCTGATTTAGAGAAAGAGAAGGAGATGAAGATAAAAGTTGTTGAGTCTACTTCAAATGTCTGTGAAAACAAGGGCAAGGCGCTGGTAATAGAAAATGAAGATTCTTTGAGCCTAGATGATATGGATGATATTGATGAACATCTTGCTTTTATTTCCAGAAGATTTTCCAAGCTCAAGTTCAAGGAAGAACTTTGGAGAAGCTAAGCCAAATAAAAACATGGTGGATAAATCAAAATTCAAGTGTTTCAAATGTGGCTTAGCAGGGCACTTTGCCAGTGAGTGTAGAAAGTTAGATTCCAGCAAGAAGAAGTTTGAGCCTGTGGATTATAAATAGAAGTATTTTGAGTTGCTCAAATAAAAGGAAAGGGCTTTTATTACACAAGAAAATGACTGGGCAGCAGATGGTCTGGATGAGGATGAAGATGTCAGCTATGTCAATCTAGCCCTAATGGCCAAGTCTGATGAAACAGAGACAAGTTCTTCAAGCAATCAGGTAATTACCACTAACCTTGCACATTTATCTAAAGCTGAGTGTAATGATGTAATTAATGACATGTCTACAGAATTATATCATTTGCGTGTTACACTTAAGTCCCTCACTAAGGAAAATGCTAAAATCAAAGAAAAAAATTTGTTTTTAAGTGAGAGGAATAATTTGCTAGAGTCTCAGTTTATTGAATTTAAAAAATTGAGAATAGAATGTAAGATTGCTAAGGATGAATTAACTGAGTCCTTGAAGAAAGAAGAGATTTTTAAGAAGCAGCTTGAACGAGAACAAGAGGTGATTAAGGCATGGAAATCTCTGGCTGGAAAAAGAGTAAAGAGAAGCTGGAATTCCAATTTGGTTGAAGACTCGACGGATGATGAGAGTCATCTTTCGGATAATCAAAAAGATTATCCGTCAAGTGACATAAATCCTCATCTGTTGGCTGTGAACAAACCTGTGAGTAAAGCCAAACTTGCCAAGTTAAATGAAAAATATGGATCAGTTTCCAAAAACTTTATTTCAGGAGAAATAAGTCGAGTGAAGAAGGAGAAGAAAGTGAATGTTGGTCATCTGTCTATCAAGCAATTGAATGACAGATTGGAAATGATTGAGGTTAAAAAATAGGCTAAAAAGAAAAACAATAGAAATGAGAAAGTAGGGATTAACAAACATAACAACTACACACCTGATAAGTATGCTCCAAGAAAAATCTGTGTTAACTGTGGTAGTGCTAATCATTTATCTGTTAATTGCAAACTTTCCATGCCTACTTCCATATCTGTACCACCTTCTTTTCCCAACATGAGTGTTATGCCTTCTATACTTATGAATGTTATGTCTGCACAGAATATGAATGTACAATTTGCTAATATGCCATTTGTACCTAATCCTTATTATGCTGCATTTAGTATGCCTCAAATGCCATTTAGCATGCCCTACTGGAATAACATATTTGCAAATAACATGCCATTTCCTGTTAATCAAAATTTGCATGATAATTCTGTTTTAATGACTGGTTTCAAAGGTCCAGCTCAGATGACTCAGGATGAATCTGATATCCCCAAGTCAAATGAGATGAAAACCTGAGAAACAAATGAAGAAAGCTAATAAGGCAGGACCCAAGGAAACTTGGGTACCAAATCAACTTGATTTAGGTTTTAATGTGTGTCAGGGAAACAAAAAGAATATATGGTACTTGGATAGTGGTTGTTCAAGACACATGACTGGAGATTCTACCTTGCTCACAGAGTTCAAGGAGAGAGTTGGCCCAATTATTACTTTTGGAGATGATAATAATGGTTATACTGTGGGATATGGCTTGATTTCTAAAGACATTGTCATCATTGAGGAGGTTTCCCTAGTGGATGGTCTCAAACATAATTTGCTGAGTATCAGCCAGCTTTGTGACAAGGGCAATTCAGTAACCTTCAATTCAGATGTCTGTGTTGTGACAAACAAGAGGAGCAACAAAGTGGTTCTCACTGGAGTGAGAAAAGGAAATGTGTACCTAGCTGACTTCAACTCATCAAATGCAAAATCTGTTACTTGTCTTCTCAGTAAAGCAAGTCAAGATGAAAGTTGGCTATGGCACAAGAAGTTGTCCCATCTAAACTTCAAGACCATGAATGAGCTTGTAAAGAGAGAACTGGTTAGAGGTATTCCTCAACTGGAGTTTTCTAAGGATGGATTGTGTGATGCTTGTCAGAAAGGAAAGCAGATCAAAACATCATTCAGAAAGAATCTTGACTCAACAATTGAAGAACCTTTGCAATTGCTACACATGGATTTGTTTGGACCAGTCAATGTATTGTCCATCTCAAGGAAAAGATTTTTCCTAGTAATTGTGGATGATTTCTCAAATTTCTCTTGGACATATTTCCTAAAGTCTAAAGATGAAGCTAGTGAAATCATCATCAATCACATAAGGCAAGTAAACAATCATCCTGATTTTAAAGTAAGAAGAATCAGGAGTGACAATGGAATTGAGTTCAAGAATTTTGTGATGAGATCATTTTGTGAAGAAACTGGGATTATGCATGAATTTTCTGCAACAAGGACTCCACAACAAAATGGAGTGGTAGAAAGAAAGAATAGATCCCTTATTGAAGCTACAAGGACAATGCTTGAAGAATCAAAGTTACCAACATACTTTTGGGCTGAAGCTGTGAACACTGCCTGCTACACTCAAAATATCTCTTTGGTGAATCAAGCAAAATGCATGACTCCCTACTAATTGTTCAAGAATAGGAAACCAACTCTAAATTTTCTTCATGTCTTTGGCTGCAAATGTTATATCTTGAAGAATCAAACTGATCAACATGGGAAGTTTGTTGCTAAAGCAGATGAAGAAATTTTTGTTGGATATGTTGTGGGAAAAGCATATAGGGTCTACAATCTAAGAACCAACATACATGTTGTGTTTGATGGTAAAAAGATTGAAGGACTTCAAGATGGAGATTTCCATGAGAGCCTAAAATTTGAAAATGTGGAGATGGTTAGTGATGACAGTGATGATGAAAGTGATCAAGAAACTACAACTAAGGATAGTGCAGAAAAATCTACAACTAATGAAACCAATATCTCATCATCCATCGAGTTACAAAATGCTTCATCTGTCGGGAGACAATCTGCATCATCCATCAAGAGACAATCAGTCTCATCCATCGGAACTCAAAGTGCTTCATCCATCGGGTCATTGAGAGAAGCTGAAAGTCAAGGTAGATCACTCACAGAAAGTTCCCCTTTCTCAAATCAAAGACTCACTAACTCAGGGGGAGTTTCTAATAATCAAAATTCAATCACACATCAAGATAACAATGAGGCCTCTTCATCTAGAGCTAATCTACCTCAACAAAAAAATGGACAAAGGATCACCCCTTTAAGCTCATCATTGGTGATGTATCTTCTAGAGTTTAAACAAGGAGAGCAACTCAAGAAGAATGTCTATATAGCAGCTTCCTATCTAAGGAAAAACCAAAGAAGGTAGAAGAAGCTTTGTTGGATCCTGATTGGATTTTAGCTATGCAGGAGGAGCTAAACCAATTTGAAAGGAATAAAGTATGGAAGATGGTACCCAAACCGAAAGGAAAGAATCCAATTGATACCAAATGAGTATTCAGAAACAAGATGGATGAAAATGGCATAGTTATCAGGAACAAAGCTAGATTGGTTGCTAAGAGTTATTGTCAATAAGAAGGAATTGATTTTGATGAAACCTTTTCTCCTGTTGCAAGACTTGAAGCCATCAGAATTTTTTTAGCCTATGCAGCCCATGGCAATTTCAAGGTCTATTAAATGGATGTCAAGAGTGCTTTTCTAAACAGAGAATTGGAGGAGAAAGTCTATGTCAGTCAGTGAAAGGCATATGTCATAGCCTATTTGTTTATTCGAGGATTTAACTCAACTCAAATAAGAATGTAACAAGTAAATAGTGGTTCTATCATCAAAGAGATCTCTCAAAGTAACATATGTCAAAGGATTAAGGAACATTGTTCATCTACAGACTTGAGGAATTAATTCACTGGAAGAAGCTCAAGAAATTGATCAAGCCTCAGTGATATAAATCAATATTGTGGATTTAATCAAGTGACAGAGATCTTGTCAGGGTATCAATTAATTACAGGGATTTAATCTGAAGAAAATCAAGACATGAAGAAACATCACAGAAGTTAGTCATTCATGAACCAGACAGTACATCGAGTGTCAACATTGAAGTGGTGGGATTGATTCATAATTTTTAGTGATTTTCAGAAGATTGTCAGAAGAGTGGTTGATGTACAAGAATAGTATTAATTCTCTATTAATTAATTAAGTCATATAATTTAATTCAGAAAATAAATTATATCTGCAAAGATTAATTTATCGATTAATTGAATTAATTGGTTAATTAATTATGAATTAATATTATGTATTTTCAGAATTGATTTTGAATTAATATTCAATATTAATTCAGCAAGACAAACATTTGAACTGGTATGACAATTGGATTGTCATACCGAAAGTCTTTCCAGTTCTTTTAGATTGTCTTTGCCGATAGTCTTTCCAGCTCAAAGGATTGTCTTGCCGATAGTCTTGCCAGTTCATTCAATAGTCTCACCGAGTGTCTTGCTAGATCAAAGGATTGTCTTGCCAGTACAATTCAATTGGATTGTTTGATTACTTATAAATAGAAGCAGATCTTTCAACAGACAACATTGAATATTTCAAACAACTCAAGAACACAGAAACAAAAAGAAAGCAGAGAACTTATTATCTTTAACTGCAATATTACAGGACATTAATTTCTAGTATTTATTGTTAAATCTAAACCACTACAAATCCTTCTCTTATTCTTGTGTAACTATCTAGCGGATCAAAATCCCTAGAACTTAATCTCAAATTGCCGTTAGCATTTGATCTTTTTATTTCAAAAATAGAAAAAGTTCATGTCGAATTTGTTCTAGATTTGGAATAATTTATTTGAGATTAATCCCTTGTAAACGATACCGTTGTTGTAACACCTTTCAAGTTTAATAATAGTTTTATTTAACTTGAATTTTGTTTCACTTTTTTATTCCGCATTATATTCGATTAAACGGTATAGTTTGTATTCAACCCCCCTTCTACAAACATATTGGGACCTAACAATTGGTATCAGAGCCTTCTGATTAACGAACAAATTAAGATCCTAGACTTTTGTGATTCTTCCACTCCTTGAATTTTCATTTACTCAAAAATTCATAATGACTACACAAAAAGTTGGAACCGTTAAAATTCCACTGTTCGATAAAGAAAATTATATTATGTGAAAGAAAAAGATGCTCTTGTTTTTACAAGTTGCAAATCCCAAATATCTTGACGTGTTAAAGAAGGGTCCAAAAATTCCGATGGTTATTGAACCAGAGGTTATAGAAGATGATGTTGTAATTACCAAAGCTAGAACCTATGTAAAAGATCCTGAGGATTTTTCTCCTGCTGAAAAAAAAGAAGCCTCCTTGGATGCCAGCCTTCAATTAATTTTAGTTGATTCCCTTGATCCCTTGATGAAAAGACATGTGATGAACTGTAAAAATTCCAAACACATCTGGGAAACTATTGAGGTGATTAATGAAGGCACAGAAGAAGTTCGGGAGAACAAGTTTGAGATCCTAACCTCTAAGTACGAACATTTTAAGTCCAATCCAGGAGAAGGAATTACTGAAGTATTTGAGAGGTACAATGCATTGATCAATAACCTGAACATAAATGGAAAATATTATTCAATCAGGGAGGTCAACAAAAAGTTCCTTTTAACACTGCCAACTCATCTTGAACATAAAATCACTGCCATAAGAGAAGCAAGAGATCTGAATGAGATTTCTTTGGAAAGGCTCTATGGTGTGCTAAAAAGCTATGAGTTGGAGCAGATTCAGCAGAAGGAAGTCTACGGGAAAGGTAGAGTGGTCAGCACATCTACTGCTCTAGTAGCTGAAGAACAATAACAACAACAACAACAATAATCTCAACAGTCAGAGAGAATGGTACAGTCTTCCAAGGCTAAGGAAAATGTGATAGTAGCAGAATTTGATCCTCCTACTACAAATCAATCAGGAGATGAGTTTTACTCCTTGGAAGAACTGGAGCAATTGGAAGATGAGTCAATGGCACTGATTTTCAAGAGATTCTCCAATGTCAGATTCAAGAGGAATCCCAAGTTCAAGTACAAGTCCAACTACAACATATTCCAGAAAGGTGGATCTTCATCCTCTAACATCAGTAGTGGTGGATACAAAACAGGGATGATTGATCAGAGAACCATTCGATGCTTTAACTATAATGTATTGGGACACTTTGCCACAGAATACAGGAAGCCAAAGCAAGTAAGGAAGAACTCTTATGATTCTAATCAAAAGAATAAATCTGAAAGGGCTTACCTGGAAAAGGGAAGAAGTTGGGATGATACTGATAGTGAAGATGGAGAAGTTGGGAATCTTGCTCTTATGGCTATTGATGGAAACACTTCATCATCAAGAAAAGAGGTAAAATTTACTGATGCTGAATTAGTTTATCATCTAGGAGGCTCCTTAGATTGTGCTCGTCGTGATAATGAAATGTTAACTCAACAAATCAAAGACCTTGAGAAAGAGGTCAATGAATTAAGACTTATGCACATTAATCAAGACAAATTAAAAGAACAAGTATCTTTTCTAGAGAACAGAGTTGACTGTTATAGACAACTCGGAACTATTCTCAAAGACAAGATCACCGGTCTTGAGACTAAGGTTAAAGATTACTTTAATTCTTGCTCTAAGGCTAAAGAGTTCTATAATAAGCAAGCTATTAATCAAACATCTGGAGTAGGTTATGATTACAATGTTGCTATTGGAGAATTAGGCATAAACTCCCCTCCTCATGTTTGTGCTAAAGGTAGGGAAGTACCACATGTGCTTAAGGGTGTTGATAAACCCCTCTACAAAGAATCAATTGCTGAACCATTTGATGAGACCTCCTTTATTATTCAAGAAGAAATATGTGCTGAAGATTTTGCTAATGAGAAGATTGTTTCCAAGTCAAGTGTGTCGAAAGTTCCAGTCAAAGTTGTGAAAGCAACTAAGACTAACTCAGACACACCTGAGTTGGATAACAAAAATGTCATGCCTACCATGCATAATTTGCCTGTTGCTAATTCCTCTCATAAAGTATGTGGTGTTCCTAATTGCATGTCTTGTACTTTTAATTTGATGTTTGCTTATTTTAATGGTAAGCATGTTTCTAGTGATAAGACTCCTCCTCGTCAACATATGAATAATAGGAAGCATAATAGGTCTAAGACTGCTAGTCCTCCTAAAGCTAGAAAGGAGACATTTGTGCCTAAGCCTAAAAAGAAATTTGTCAAGGCTGTTTACAAGGTCAAATGTCCAGTCGTTGAGAAAGTTAAGAACATAAAAGTTAAGCATGTTGTTTTGCCTGATAAAGGCCAATTCTACAAGTATGCCGGACCCAACTAAGTTTGGGTTCCGAAGAAGGTATAATCCATTTATATTGCAGGGCATTAAACAGGTGGAACCGGTAGTGTGGATTCTTGACAGCGGATCGTCAAAACATATGACCGGAGATAGAGCCCTGCTATCAAATGTGGTTGAGAAAGCTGGCCCAGTGGTTACCTTTGGAGATAACAGCAAAGGTTTAACTGAGGGATATGGCTGTTTGCAAGTTGGAAATGTTATCATTGAAAATGTGTATATTGTGCAAGGACTTGAACACAATCTGCTTAGTATCAGTCAGTCCTGTGACAAGGGCTACTATATTTTATTCGACAAGCTAAAGTGTCAGATCCTGCACAAGAAAAGTGAAAAACCCTCCTTGATGGGAATCCGGAAAGGAAATATGTTCGTAGCTGACATGAACTCTGGAAGCAATCCTGAAGTCAATTGTTTATATGCAAAGGCATCGTCAAATGAGAGCTGGCTATGGCACAAGAGACTTTCCCATCTCAATTTCAAAGCAATGAATTCTCTTGTTAAGAGAGAATTGGTTAGAGGTCTGCCTCAACTGGAATTCTCCCCAGAAGGACTGTGTGAGGCATGCCAGAAAGGAAAGTCAAAGAAAGCAAGTCACAAAGGCACTGACACATCCTCCATAACTGGTATTCTTCAATTATTGCACATGGATTTGTTTGGACCAGTTAATGTTCTTTCGATGTCAAAGAAGTGTTACTATCTTGTGATAGTTGATGACTATTCCAAGTATACGTGGGTTTTATTCCTTCACTCTAAGGATGAAACACCACAAGTTGTGATTGATCATATCAAGTTGATCGAGTTAGATTCTAATGTCCCTGTTAGAGCAATAAGGTCAGATAATGGAACAGAATTCAAGAATTCACTTCCCAATGGATTTTGTACAGACAACGGGATTACCAGACAATATTCAGCTTCTAGAACCCCTCAACAGAATGGAGTGGTAGAAAGGAAGAATCGTACATTGATTGAAGCTACAAGAACTATGTTGAGTGAATCATGGTCTTCCAATATACTTTTGGGCTAAAGCTGTCAATACTGCATGTTATACTCAGAATCGAACTCTAATCAACAAGGACCTCATGAAGACTCCTTATGAGATTATGAATGAACAGAAACCTTCTATCAAATACTTTCGTGTATTTGGTGCCAGATGCTTCGTGCTCAAGGATAGAGATGACCGTCGTGATAAATTCGAGGCAAAGGCATATGAGGGTATTTTTGTTGGTTATGGAAGAAGATCATGCAAGGTGTATATCATTGATCAACATAAAGTAACTGAGAGTGTCAATATTACATTTGATGACACTAAATTCCCTAGTATCCAAACTGAAGATCCTTCTGAGAAACTGAAGTTTGATGATATGTCAGATTCAGAATCAGAAAATGATCAAGAACCTGAGGTTGTTGCTGGTGAAGAACCTATTAATCATGATGATACTCAAGGTAATGGTGATGGAAACATAGGCAACAATGGAGATACCAGTGCTACTGACGAAGAATCATCAAGTCAACCTAGAAACAACTCAGGGGGAGATGCTGAAGGATCAACTAGTAGGACACAACATCCCAATGTATTTCAAGGTGAATCATCAAGATCAAATCTTCCAAGACAGACTGTCTGGAATAAAGCTCATCCTTTTGAGTTGATTATTGGTGATCCAGATGTTGGAGTCAGAACTAGACGTGCTACTCAAAATGAATGTTTGTTCTCAGGATTTCTTTATGAGATGGAACCAAAGAAGATTGAGGAATCACTGACTGATCCAGATTGGGTGATTTCTATGCAAGATAAACTCAATCAGTTTGAATATCAACAAGTCTGGAAACTGGTACCTAGACCTACACACAAGAAAGCTGTTGGTACTCGGTGGGTATTCAGGAATAAACTAGATGAAGATGGTGTGGTTACAAGAAACAAAGCAAGACTGGTAGCTAAAGGGTATTCTCAAGCTGAAGGCATTAATTATGATGAAACCTATGCTCCAGTGGCTAGACTAGAGGCCATCAGGATATTTCTGGTATTCGCAGCATTCTCGAACTTTAAAGTTTATCAAATGGATGTCAAGAGTGCATTTCTGAATGGAAAGCTGGATGAAGAAGTGTATTTAGAGCAACCTCCTGGTTTTGAAGATCCAGATCATTTGGACTATGTCTACTTTCTTTTCAAAGCTATTTATGGTCTCAAACAGTCTCCGAGAAAATGGTATGACACTCTTTCTGAATTTCTTATTGAAAATGGTTTTAATAGGGGTGTCATAGACAAAACTCTCTTTTCTGAAAAACATAAGAATGATACTTTATTAGTCCAAGTCTATGTGGATGATATAATATTTGGGTCTACTAATGATAGTCTCTGTAAGAGATTTGCTAAGTTAATGCACAACAAATTTGAAATGAGCATGATGGGAGAGCTGAAGTTCTTTCTTGGATTACAAGTAAATCAAAGGTTAGATGGAATATTTATTTGTCAATCCAATTATCTCAAGGAACTCCTCAAAGTACAATCTAGAGGATTTTGCATCAGCAAGGACTCCGTCATCTACAGCTGTCAAGCTTGGACCATGTGAAAACTCCATTAAGGTAGACGTCACAAGCTACAGAGGTATGATTGGCTCGTTACTCTATCTTACTGTAAGTAGACCAGATATTATGTATGCTACATGCTTATGTGCAAGGTTCCAAGCGGATCCTAGAGATATTCATCTCGTTGCTGTTAAACGAATCTTGAGATATCTTAAGGAAACACCAAATCTAGGTATTTGGTACCCTAAAGAATCTGGTTTTAACCTTGTTGGATATACAGATTCAGATTACGCAGGAAGTGTTGTTGATAGGAAAAGCACCTCAGGGAGTTGCCAATTCCTAGGTAGCAGGCTAGTCTCATGGTACAGCAAGAAACAGCAAACAGTTTCCAACTCAACGGCCGAGGCTGTATATATTGCTGCTGGAAGTTGCTGTGCTAAGATCTTGTGGATTAGGAACCAGCTACGGGACTATGACTCTGTATTGAACAAAATCCCTATTCTATGTGATAATACAAGTGCAATAGCCATCACCAACAACCCTGTGCAGCACACAAGGACCAAGCACATTGACATCAGGTATCATTTTATTATAGAGCATGTCATGAATGGTACTGTTGAACTATTTTTTGTTCCAACAGAAGAACAAATAGCAGATATTTTCACTAAACCACTTGATGAATGCACATTTACCAGATTAGTTGGTAAATTGGGTATGTTGAATAGTTTTAGTGATTAAACTAGTTAATATTTGAGATATGTTCTTGAATGAATTTACAAATGAATTTTTCATGGATGAAAAATTCATTTGCAAATTTATTTTATCATGTTTCCCATTTTTCTTGCTTATTCCTATGTAATTTTTTATTATCTTATCTTATTTATTTATTCAACTTGTTAATTTTAATATCTCAAAATATTTTATTTTCTCTAAAAATATTTTTCTATAAATTTTATTTGCTAAAATTCAATAGAAATCTATTTTTGGACTAAAATATAATTATTTCTGAATATTTTAACTTTGTAAATATTTTCTGTACTTGTAAATTCTGTTTATATTTGTTTTATAACTGCAATGACAATCGGCAAGACTTTTGCAATTGTCTTGCTGAAAGTCATTTCAGTGTAACTGTGTTTATTTTAATTATTCAGTACAGTTTTATACTGGCATGACAATCGGTATGATAATCAATTGTCATACCAGTTATAAAACTTATAATATATTTTTCTCTATTTATTTTTTGTACTAGAATGACAATCGGTATGACAATCCGATTGTCTTTCTGGTTTATTTGTTTTATATTCCTAGTTTTGCCCAGTATAACTATCGGTATGACAATCGGTATGACAATCCCGGATTGTCATACCAGTTATACTACTTAATCTTTTATTGTTTTGTTAAGTCATGTTTTGTTTTTATATCTCTCCTCTTTTTTTTCCTTTCTTCAAACCGCTGTCTCTCTCTCTTCTATTCAAACAAATCAACCGCCATTGTTATTTCTTCCTTGCTCGAGTTTTTACTCAGCACACTTCACTCCTGTTACATATACATACGTGTGTATACATACAGAAGTGCTGCCCATTTTTTTTCTCCTTATTTTTTTTCTTTCTTCCAGATCTGTCAATTGCAATTGGGTGTTTCTTTTTCACTTTGTTTTTATGTTCTAAAACCCAATTCAGTTTTTTTTCGGGTATTGTATTTAGTGTTTGCTCCTCTGTTATTACAGTGTGTTTGTGGGACTAAAAATCAACAAGACACAATTTTTTAAATTTTTTGGATTTAATTGAATTAATTCGAATTATTAATTATTTATAATTCGAATTTTCTTAATTTCATTCTTAAAATTCTGAAAGTGCGTGTTTTATTGAACCTTTTTTAATGGCTCTCAATTTTCAAATTGTCTCGCATAATCATGTTGGTTATTTTAATCCAGAAAAGTGTAATGTGGAAAAATTTAAGACGTGGATTAGATTTTTAAATGACCATTTGATTGTTAGCTCTACTATTAAATCAAATGTGCTATTAAATGTCGATCTGCTTAGACTGATTTGCACAACCTCTACTGTGGCCGCTGATTCTAAATCTTTTTCATTCACCGTGGCAAACACACAATATGTAGTTGATGAAACAGTCATCAATCGAGCGTTAAATTTTCCAATGGACAATTTCTGTAATTTACCCTCTGAAAATGAGATTTCAAACTTTTTCCATGCCATTCACTATCCGGGGGTGATTAATTTAACCAAGCTGTCTAAATCCAATTTGGTTTCTGAATGGGATATTTTCTTCGATACACTTTCCAAAGTGTTTGCCAACTGCACTAAATCCAATTTTCACAACAGCACTTCCACTCTGTAATATATTGGTCTTGTAGTTATTTTTAATCAAAGGATCAATTTTGGCAAACTACTTTTACCCATTCTTCTGAGACGTCTCACTGCAGCTTTGCGTGATCACTCTACGAATCAGTAGGGTTTTGTGCTACTACGCTCGTTTTCTTATGCTTATAGCAGAACATCTTGTCTCACCTGAGCATAAGGCTCTTTTTGCTAACTCATCAGTAGCTGAACCCCCTCCGGTAAGCAAAAAGATCTACACACGCCAAGACACTACCTTCAAATTCATGCAAGTTCCAGTACTTGTATCTGCTTTCATGGCCACTTTCATTCCTTTACCAATTTTCAATCTTCACGATCATGAACAGCAAGCTCAACCTCCAGTGGTTCAAGCCACCCAGGCACAGACATCTGATGCTCTTCCACTGCAGGTAATAATTCCTCACTCTCAAACTAATCCTACTTCTGTTGAAAGACCCCCAGTGGTTGATAGGGCTAACCATGAAGTTGTAGAACCATAGCTTCAATCCCAGGTCATAGAGCCAAACACAGAGTCACAACCTGTCTCAAACTCTCCCCCACTGTCAAAAATGTTACCGAGAAGGTTAGTAGGAAGTAGTGTGTTTTTGGATGTGAATGAACCCTCAGCTCTGCCTCCTCCCAAGAAAAGAAGAACATTTACTGAGGCATCTGAAAGCCCATCCTTGTCCTCCTAACAGGACATGGACTTTGAAATGGCCAATGAACAGTTACTAGAGACATTCTCTCAACAGGATGAATCTATTGAAATTCGCCATAGGGCCATGACATTTTTTACTGAGTCAAGCACACTTCCATTACTCACAATGGAAGCTTACATACCAATAGATGATACTCAGGACACAAGAGAGAGGAGTGCACATTGAGTCGGTTATAGTGCCTGCCATAGTTACGGCAGAAGAGCAGTCACATGCTTTAGAGGGAAAATCTGACTCTCAGCCACCTCTAATAGAGTCATTTTCTCCCCTCCCAGATCCAACACCTCTGGCTCCCTCACGGGATTCTCCACTCGCAGATTTATCTGGAGAAAGTGGAGGGCAACTCGGTCAATCTATCCCTGAAGCAATTCAAACATCTATTTCACATGAAAAGATAGATTTGATTGAGGATCGGGACTCGCGAAATCCCATTGCACCACCACTGACCTCTCTTGAAGAGGCTAGGGTGATTTCAATTGCAGGTACAGAAGACCAGCAACAGGATGGCTCCTCACGAGCAATTATATTGAGAGAAACACAAGCACGTGAGTTGAGTGAACCAAACACGAGAGATATTCAGGTGAGCGCACACACAGACACAAACACTGAAAACCTGTTAGCTCAGATTGCTATTCTGAAAGAATAATTTGCTAAAAGTCAGGCTGAGGCTCAAACATTCAAAGCACAAGTGGTTGAACGGTCTTCTTCTTCCACCTCTGTCAACAATCAGCTGGCATTCATCAGGAATAATATCTCTGATTTGAAGACCACTGTGATACCAAAGCTTAATCCCATTCAGGAATCTCCAACTTTATCAGCCGACGATATTGCAAACTTTTGCTCTCTCCATACTAGAATGAATTCTCTTGAAGACCTGGTTGAAATGAATCATTCACTGGACTCTTCCAGATTCGTGAAGATAGAAAAGGGCATGGAACATCTCAATGAAGGGATGAAGCACTTGTATTTCATGATAAAAAATTCTCACTGCCCTAATGAAGAGCAAAGGACTTTCTTTGAAGGGCCGTCTGGTGGAGGCTCAGGCTCTGGAGGTAATGGAGGTCATGGAGGGTCTAAAGGAAAATCTGTAGAGGATTCCTCAACTAAGTTGGAGAAGCTGGGAAGAAGTGCAAAAGGAAAATAAAAAGATTCTTCTGCTGGAGAAACAAGGAAGGCTGATGATGTCTACTATAGTGGAGAACAAGATGACTTCGATATTCTTGATGTTCCCACTGAACCAGTCTTGGAAGATAAAGCTGGTTTCTTTGAAGCTGAGGAGGAAAGTAATTTTGAAGAATGGGAAGAGGAAGCTCAAGTGGATCCTGTTTTTGAGAAAGAGTTCCAGCAACAGCAGTCAGAGTTGAAGAGAAAAGAAGCTGAACTTAAAAAGATATCTCAGATCATTGACATGAGGAAAGACATCCAAAGAACAGAAACTCTTCAAAAGCAACGTCTTCATGACATTAAAGCTAAAGAAAGGAGAAGAGATGTCAAGCTGAAGATTGGTGTTAAATGGGATGAAGCAAGAAGAGTTCTTGATATACCTCAACTGAGTACAAACAATGATAGGGAGTTTCTTCATCTTCTCGACAGGCTGGAAATTTTTAATCCAAACAATGACGTGTACATGAATGCTATCAAGACTGAAATCTCAAGGATCTTAGCTACTTTTGACAGATCACTAAATGAAATGAGCATATTTGTTTATTGTCAGAGAGAAGGATCTTTCAAGGTATCACTTCATCTGTTTGAGAATCGTTCTTTATCAGAGATTTGGGTTCTTCTCAACAAAGTCAAAAGAAGCTCAGAATTGAATGAAGTCCTTCGTGAAAGGCTAAAAGTGTTTGCTAATAGGGCTAGTCCTCAAGTGGTCAACTTGCCCTTTCAAGTAAGATTCTTTAAGTCGGACTGTCTTCAAATCTGCCAGCTCGATTCACAATCTCTTAAAGACTACTCTGTTAAGCATCTTGTCTGGGTGGAACATCACTTAAGAACTGCTGGATACTCATCTGAGTTGAAATCTAAAGCTGCTGATCTGATTCAAGCTTACTGTGAAAAGAATATTAAAAGGTACAATCAGTTAAAGAATAAGCTAAAGTCAGTTGAAGTTCAACCAGTTAGACCAGACAGTTTCACTTCAGAAAGGGATCGTGTCTTTGACAAGGAGTTGCTGCAAGAATTGGAAGAAGGTGAATTCGGAAGGGAAGACAACTGAATTCAATTAGCTCAAAATTTAATGTAATATGCTTAGAGCTTTATGAATCAAGATAGACAAATGTAGTCATATGTTCAGTCTAGAGGAACATCTATCTTGTATTCACTTATAAATTTCTTTTGGAATCTGGAAAATAGTTAAATATAATTCAGAACTTTTCTGCTATTTACTTTGCATTACTGTTTATATCTTTTTCTTATTTGTTAGTTGAGTTATCCTCTAGGTATTTGTTGTTATTGTCTAACAAACAAATAGGGGGAGATTGAAAGGCATATGTCATAGCCTATTTGTTTATTCGAGGATTTAACTCAACTCAAATAAGAATGTAACAAGTAAATAGTGGTTCTATCGTCAAAGAGATCTCTCAAAGTAACATATGTCAAAGGATTAAGGAACATTGTTCATCTACAGACTTGAGGAATTAATTCATTGGAAGAAGCTCAAGAAATTGATCAAGCCTCAATGATATAAATCAAGATTGTAGATTTAATCAAGTGATAGAGATCTTGTGAGGGTATTATTTAATTACAGGGATTTAATCTGAATAAAATCAAGTTATTAAAATTAAGACATGAAGAAACATCACAGAAGTTAGTCATTCATGAACCAGACAGTACATTGAGTGTCAATATTGAAGTGGTGGAATTGATTCATAATTTTCAGTGATTTTCAGAAGATTGTCAGAAGAGTGGTTGTTGTTCAAGAATAGTATTAATTCTCCATTAATTAATTAAGTCATATAATTTAATTAAGAAAATAAATTATATCTGCAAAGATTAATTTATTGATTAATTGAATTAATTGGTTAATTAATTATGAATTAATATTATATATTTTCAGAATTGATTTTGAATTAATATTTAATATTAATTCAGCAAGACAAATATTTGAACTGGTATGACAATTGGATTGTCATACCGAAAGTCTTTCCAGTTCTTTTAGATTGTCTTTGCCGATAGTCTTTCCAGCTCAAAGGATTGCCTTGCCGATAATCTTGCCAGTTCATTCAATAGTCTCACCGATTGTCTTGCTAGATCAAAGGATTGTTTTGCCAGTACAATTCAATTGGATTGTTTGATTACTTATAAACAGAAGCAGATCTTTCAACAGACAACATTGAATATTTCAACCAACTCAAGAACACAGAAACAAAAAGAAAGCAGAGAACTTATTATCTTTAACTTCAATATTACAGGACATTAATTTCTAGTATTTATTGTTAAATCTAAACCACTAGAAATCCTTCTCTTGTTCTTGTGTAATTATCTAGCGGATCAAAATCCCTAGAACTTAATCTCAAATTGCCTTTAGCATTTGATCTTTTTATTTCAAAAATAGAAAAAGTTCATGTCGAATTTATTCTAGATTTGGAATAATTTATTTGAGATTAATCCCTTGTAAACGATACCGTTGTTGTAACACCTTTCAAGTTTAATAATAGTTATATTTAACTTGAATTTTGTTTCACTTTTTTATTCCGCATTATATTCGATTAAACGGTATAGTTTATATTCAACCCCACTTCTACAAACATATTGGGACCTAACAGTCAGCCTCCTGGTTTTGAAGATCCAAATTTCCCAAATTATGTCTACTATCTTTTGAAAGCACTCTATGGACTGAAGAAGGCACCTATAGCCTGGTATGACACTTTATCAAAATTCCTTTTGGAAAATCTTTTCACAAGAGGTACTGTGGATAAAACTTTATTTTTTAAAAATGTTAATGGCTCTATTATACTTGTTCAAATATATGTAGATGATATTATATTTGGCTCTACAGATGAAAAACTTTGCAAAAAGTTTGCCAAATTGATGCAAAGTAAGTATGAAATGAGCATGATGGGAGAACTAACTTACTTTCTTGGTTTACAAGTTAAGAAAGTTAGTGATGGAATATTCATTAGTCAAACTAAATACATTCATGATCTTTTAAAGAAGTTTGATCTAATGGATTGCACATCTGCGAAAAGTCCCATGGCCACTGCAACTAAGCTTGAATTAAACACTACTGAAAAATCTGTGGATATTTCAAGTTATAGGGGCATCGTTGGTTCACTTCTGTACTTAACAACTAGTAGGCCAGATATAATGTTTGATACTTGTCTTTGTGCTAGATTTCAGGTTGATCCTAGAGAATCTCATTTAGTAGCTATTAAGAGAATTTTTAGATATATTAAGGGAACACCAAAACTTGGCATTTGGTACCCTAGAGATTCTGGTTTTGATCTAGCTGGTTATTCAGATACAGATTATGCAGGTTGTAAAATAGACAGAAAAAGTACAACAAGAACCTGTCAGTTTCTAGGAAACAAGCTTGTGTCCTAGTTCAGTAAAAAGCAAAATTTGGTTTCTACTTCTACAGTTGAAGCTGAATATATTGCTGCTGGTAGTTGCTATGCACAAATTCTATGGATAAAAAACCAATTGTTGGACTATGGTCTATAAGTGGATAGGATTCCATTACTTTTCTTTTATCATTCTCAATTCATCTGCTCTAACTTCTTTCTTTCTCAAAAGTAATTACCCTCTCTCTCTGTAATTTTTACCTCTCTAACAATGGCACCAATCGTCAAAATCATGTCTCAAACTGGCTTTACTCTATGAGAAGAACAATTTCACGGCTTCTAGTAAACAAGGGGATTCAACAGTTCTGGGGATTACCACAAAATGATGGATTTTGTGCAAGGCGTAAGCTCAAATATGCCATGCTAGAGTCTCCCACTATCTACTGTGAGGTTGTGGAGGATATGGATAACTTGTAGTGTACAACTCAACCGACAAGACCATCACTTTCACTATTAAAGGTAAGGAATACTGCGTAATAGTGACATTGTTAAAGCATGCTTTAGGATTCCTGATCATACTGTCACTACTCCAACATAGACACTGATATGTTAACATGTTAAACTCCATGGGTTATGCACTCACCATCTCTAAATTAGTGCAAATTAGGATGATTGGGTCTTAGGAAAGAATGGAGTTACCTGTGCTGATGTAGTTACTAAAGTATTTTCTGGTAAAATTAGCAATGTTGATTCTATTAATATCTCCATGCTCAACATGCTTTACATGCTAGTAACTGATAAATACTTCAATTTTAGTGATCTAGTCTTGTTTGAGTTGGGGTTTAAGTTAGGGGAGCTTAATAACTGGGGTAAGAGTGTTTATTATGCTAGATTTTTCATGATGCTTGCTAACCACCTCTCTAAGGACATTGTGATTGAGAACCCAACCAACAAGTTAAATTGTTGGGTTAGAGAAAGAAGAATTATTGTAGATCTCAATAGAGCAGATCACCACAAAGAGGTGCCACTCTTCTACTTTATAGTAATGGAGGCACCTAAGGTAAGTGAGGTAATTTCAACTGTCTCTACTCTTCCAACCTCAAACATTTCTTTAATTTCTAGTGCAGCAATGGCAATTGTGTCAATAACTCAACAGTTGCCTACCCAAGCTGCCAAACCATCAAAAGTTTCTAAATCCAAAGCTAAGAAAGCCCCCTCTGATTTCTTTCAAAAGAGATCATTTATAAAATCCACCAAACCTAAAGAGGGGAGTGTGAAGGTGGGTTAGAAAGGTGAGGAACAGGGTGAAAATAAGAGAAGCCCTAAGGATAGGGATGGTGAGAAGAGTGTACCCAAACCTAGCCACACCACAGTTTCCCAACAAACTGTGGATGTTAATAGGACAAAAGCTCAATTCTAGTTTCATCCTCCAAAAGGATGTAACTATTGAAACAAGCTCTCAACCAGGAGCACAGAACAAAAAGGGTAGGGACACAAGTTCACCACAAACTTACACAAGAAAGAAGAAAACTAAAACCCTTGGGGATGTACAGGGTACACACACAGTGCAAACTGGAGCTAAAGACCCAGTCACTGCACCATCTCAAAGTCAAATTGATGTGGCTCCAACAAATGTGGAGTAACAGCCAAAATCTATACAAATTGAAACACCTCAAATACCAAATTCTCCCACACACTCTTTGGATGTTGACATGATTCAAACATCTCAACCATATTCTCCATCTTTAACTTTGTTGGAGAAGCCAAAAATCCATGCAAGTGAGCATCATCTTTTAGATAATTTGTTGGCTCACTAGCCATTTCTTTCTGAGACTGTTGAGACATTTGTGCCAAAATTTTCATCAATCTGCACAGAGTCAACAATAGTCTCCACTCCAAACTCATTCATTTCTACTCACTCGATGGATATTGTTCATCTGTCGAGTAGTGATTGTATCCCGACGGATGTGCCTAACAATAGTCATCCATCGGATAGTCAAA
>NW_027418794.1:0-119554 GCF_009905375.1 Apium graveolens | reverse complement strand
TTGGAAACTATCCAATTCTATAACAATTCAACATGATAATATATTGTAATTCAATAAATAGAATCATAATAACATTGATAAACATTTATTTCGGGGCATAAAGTATTCATAAATATCACCAGAGTATATCAGGGTATGTATGAGGAATAACTTCTAGCGTAGGAGAATCAGGAATTAGATGAATAATGGTTATACAAGGTTTAGTTCACTATACCATAGAATTGCTTTCGCAACCAGATTTTTAAAACCATCCAAAAAATGTTGCTGGTGAAAGGTGATTTCATGTCTATTGCAAGGGATTTTAAAAACATTGCAATTGAATCAACAAAATTTCAGATCGTTACAAATACATATTATTGCAATACATTATATAATCGTTACAGTAGATAAGAGATTTGGGCCCAAAAGTTAGGCGGTCTTGTTCAAAACTTGTCAGCGGGCTTGCTGAAATTGTTTTCTCGGCTGTCTATTAAATAAACAAAAAAAACAGACTATCAACCAATCTCCACTGCGACGAAAGATTAAATCTTTGCTGAAATATTTCTCTCAAACACTGAATATTAAATCTTTGTAAAGACTCAAGCTCCAAGAAGATTAAATCTCGGAAAAGATTAAACCTTGAGCGGAATGTATTTTTTTCCCAAATCATCTTTCCTAAAGTTCTTTCAATTCACTAAATTTAATTTAGGAGAAGATTAAATTTGGTCGATTATTGTTAATTATTGTTTAATTTACCTCCTTGCTTTTTTGTTTCTATGTTATTTTGTGTTTGGGATCTTTTATGGATGTTACACTATGTGTTAATTAGGGTTTTGTTTATTAAGTTATATTTATCTGTCAATCGTGTCTTATTATCAGTTCTGAGTTGTAATGGGATTTGTTTGGAATGACAGTGGTATGAAATTGTAAGGTATCACTTGTCGTTGTAAAAGTAGAATTTGTATTTTGGACTTTTTGTTTGCTCCATGTTCTAATAGTTTGTTAATCTTTATAGAATGAAGTACTATAAAAGAAGAAATTCAATACTTTCATATGTTTTATTATATATTGACTCGTTAAATAAAAAGCTTGTGTACAATCGCCTAGGTCATATAAAGGTATTTGTATAATGTTTATTAATAATAAATTAAGCAAGTGTTATTATAATTCACTATCTATAATTTTTTTTACTGGTTTCATTTTAGAAAAAGATAAAGAAAATTGTGAGAAGATGACCCGAGCTACGGGAAGTGAGAACGAAATGTCTTGAAAGAAGAGATACCATAAGGGTCGATAACAAGAATAGTTGCAAGGACGGAGAGGCGATATGTTACTAATACAAATAACGAAGGAAAATGACATCTATAGTATTGGTGGAGGACATTTGATCTGCAACTATGACCTTGCTACCTACTACAAGGAAATGTATCAAGTTAGCAAAAGTGGAAAGGTTGCCATCTTTTATAACATGGATTCCCTTGGATAGGTAAAACATTTTTTGCTCTTTTTGACAACATCCTTATCATTTGGTGATAAGGAATTAAATTAAATTTCAATATGAGATTCTCAGATTGTTATTTACCAAATCTCGGTACCTGACTTTCTCTTTGTAGGGTCGTTTCTCCACAAACATGGATCAAATCGACTCATCAAAAAAGCATCTTCTGCTCAGTAAAATATCAGAGTCTGGAGGAACATCTCGATTTGGTCGCTTTGCTTTGGCTCATAGTTATAAACAAAAATATCGAAACCACGACAAGACAAACAGGTATATTGTAATTATGGGACATGCATATCTGATATTCCTTGTTATAGCCTCCACATCTAAATGTCTTCCACTATGATTTAGTTGGATAGTACACACACATATGTTTTTTCCTATGGTTTTTACATGGTTTTGTTTCTGCTCGGGTAAGTTGTTTAAAGTTTTGTCAAATTTTACCGTTTCTTTGATATATGGTTATTCGATTAAGGTCGTGTCAAATTTTACCCTTTTTGCAAACTTTTTTTAATTATTATTTCATAATCACTAGGTCATAATACCTATTAGGGAGGAGGAAGTTAAGAATGTAGTCTTGTTCATAGCATCAATACAACTCACTAGATCCACATGGGTCGAACCCGCATTTTTCAAACGTATTGAAATATTTTTAAAAGATATGTTGTTCTATTTTGTCAGATTTTCTTTGATACACGACATGGGCCTAGGGAATTAAATCGTAGGCTTGGGTGTCTTATTCCTAAGGTTAAACAACTGAAACATATGGAAGATCTTCGACCTATCTATTTTTATAATGTTGTGATGCGCATACTGTCGAAGGTGGTGGTGAATAGGTTCAAACTATGTTTAATCTAGACAGTGTCTAACAAACAGAGTGCTTTTAATGAAGGGAGGCTATTAGCTCATAATACAATGATTGCTTTGAAGTCACAAGGGAGAAAAGGTGTGGCTGGGTTAAGAATTGATATTTTAAGGCATAAGATAGGTTGGAATGGATATTTATTGATATAACGATTAAAGTTCTCTTTTACAACTTAAAAAACTTGGTACACTTTATTCTCTCCTTTTTACCATGTTCCAGATTCAACCTGTCCGCCACTAGAATCAATTTGTTAATTATATGGATAAAAAGGATTTTATCATTGAATTGATTGTTGAAAAATATGTGTAGTAAAACTAAATTGAAACACAATTGTCTCTCTAATTAATAACCACTCTTTAATTTGGATCAAATTTCTCCATTGCAAAGTACTACATTATAAAAAATTATAGCCTCCATGTATTGAGAAATACATGTATACAACACTCTACAATCCACCAACATACGAGGAAAATTGTAATGTTTCTATCATCTCTACTATTTTTTTATTTATTTTAAATTTAGATTAATTTTAATTTCCATATTATTAACCATGTTTATTAGATTTAAGGTTTAAGAAATCAAATACCATTACTCACCTATTATATCACACATTACCATTCTCTTATAGAGGAACAAAAATAAATTGGGGATATTTTGATAAAGTTTTTGGAGAAAACCTTACCATTTAGCAATATCATTATATATCATTAAGCGTCAAGGTCTGCTCCAAAGAATGATGATCCAATGATACATCAAGCATTTTCTTGGTGTTGGTGATATTGATGACAAGTTGTTCTCAGAGAATGACAAGTTATTAATTTTTGGTTATCTTGGAAAGTGTTTTTATATATTTCTACAATTTAACATAGCGTTATTATATGATTTTATGTTCGAAAATTCACAAGCGACAATATCTGATAGTGTTTATAATACATAAGTTGTATTACACAAAATGTGATCATATATTATTGATTCTAGCAAGCTACAATAATTATTGAATTCACTTTATATGTTGAAATATATGTGACCCTCCTAACCATCCTAAGAGCTCTTATTTATTATTTTTATATATAAACAAGAAGTAATGAGTTGCTTATGCAATGAGTGCCAAAAAAAGGTGAAACAAATTGAACAGGAGATTTTGTACTCCTTCCATTCAACTTTTATCTGGCATCACTTGATCTAATTATCGAGGAAATACTTGATAACATAATAGCAAGGCACACTTCCCTTGCAACAATAACAAGTTAAATGCTTTGTTCTTATATGCACAAAATACTTTATGTTTGATTATGTATTCTTTGTGAGATGCATAGAAAGTAGAAACATGTTGAATCCTATATTTGTAGATACAATGTAAATATTACAAACCATGACAGTTTATAGATGATTTAAGAATTACAAGTGCAATGATTTTAATTGTAGTCCATTTTTATTTCATCATCTAATTGCTTACAAAATTTTAAGAATGGGATTATTCCGTGCTCATCTTTATTTTACATTATTGGATATTGTGTGACTACATGTTCATATCATAGGTTTATTTTGACCAGAGACAAGATTAAGAGTAAAATATGTTAGTTCCTCAATTCTCTTTGAGAAGCTTTAAGAAGTTTTAACAAAACTATGTCAAATTCATAATATGAGCCATAACCTTGTATCCTACTTCCTTTTGTAAGACCACACAATCACTCATAAACCAGACAAGTTATAAATATTTTCTCTATTTACCTCTTACTAACCATTTCGAAAAACAATGAAATATTTATAAATATTCTACTACAAACTTACAGGTGTTCTCTGTAGTTGCAAGTAATAGGCTATCTTAGTGGTATAGAGATGATTCTTAAGGATGTTAGTTACTTGGTACAACTTGGAAGTGGGGCTGCCGATGATTCTGAATTACCCATTAGTGATTGCACCAACTATTTCTAAATCATTTTATGCTAAATACTATGCTATCTTATACCTCTAAAAATTTAATTTGATTAAATGTTGTTATGGTAATATCAATTTGTACATGACAATTAATTTCCTAATTATTGTGAGAGGTTTTTTAGAGTTGAATCTATTATAGTAGTACTTCTATTATTGTTAGTTAGGGTTGTAGTAGTACATATATTATTGTTAGTTGAGGCTAGTAGGAAATTTATATATAATTTCACTAAATAAAATTTAAAACTCTCCACAAAATGTCATTTTCAAGTTAAGTTTTTATACAATGCTTACCACTTAATTTATAGAAACTCATTTATTTACAATATAAAATAAATTATAGTAATGCTTGTTTACCTATGCTTGTAAATCAATACCCAATTAGTTTATAAAATACATGGAGTAGACTTTGTTAAATTATATTTTGATAAAAGAAAAAAAATTGAAATTTGTAATAAGAAATAGATACTAAGATAAAAAAATAATTTAAACTTTATTGGGCCAATTAAAACAATTATATACAATTTTGCCTGCAAAATAAAGTATATAAAAAGGCAGGTAAAACCCTAATATAGGTAAAGGGGGCCATGAAATAGTGTTTTGGAGTTATTTGTATTCTCTATGAAAAAGTGTTTTGGTGCTGCAAGGTTAAACACATCTTTAACTGAATTGGTGGAGGACTAATCAAATGAACTGGTGGGGGACTAAGCTAACAAGGTTTAGAGGTTATCATGAATTGATGTTGGTTAACAAAATTAAAGTAATAATTTATATTTCCCGGTTTCTTCATTTTCCTTTCATATATGTTTTTTGCAAAAACTTTTGGTAAAAATCAAACACTATAATAATATCCCATTTTCCTTTATATATGTAAGTAAATTTATTATCCTTTCAATATTATATGTCAAAGTTAGAAAAAAATTCACTTCCATTTGTATTAATATTTTGTTCCTCATAATTAATCAAATACATGATATATTAAAAAATGAAAATTTAAAGAAAAGAAGCCCACACATTATTTATATTTTATGTTCATATTTGTTGAATTATACTAATCAATTTATTTTATGTTTGTGTGTGACCTTACTTTAGAGAATTTGCATAAGAATTATATTTTTCTTCCTATATGCAACAAGTTCCAAAATTAATAAGAAAATGCTGGATGTCCTTCCCCTTCTCCTCTTCATCAATCTACCATGTAAGGTTTCTTTGTTATTTTTTAACTTTTACCATGCCAATATATATCATAAATATAAATGCACATAGTACAGGTGGATCTATGTGGAATCTATTTTTATTTTTCTAATGTATATATGACAAACCACTAGAAATTACTTTGTGTTACCTAATAACACACGAAATTTACTTATATATGGAGTTTCCCATCTCACAATGCCCCATCACTTTTAACTTAATTTTACAAGACACGTGGTTGAAAATGAGATTTCTTACTTGATAGAGATGTAGGGTTTTTTGTGAAAATTTTTTAGTGGTGTAAGAACTTATATTTTCAATACATGAATAGGTAGGGTCACCATTTTCGGCCTCACTAGAACCCGTTCCTCATGTAACTACTATAGATCCGTAACAATTCAAAAAGTATAGAGTTATAAGTTTTTCTCAAATCCAGTAGTAATATTGTAGGGGTGTCATTGGTGGTGGTAATTTTACTAGTTCAATTGGTGGTACTAGTAGTCGTAATCTTAGGAGTGGAATTGGTGGTGTGATAGTTGGTGGTAAAGTTTGTGCTACCTTACGGAGTATCATTGGCTGGTAACTTTAATAATGACATCAGTGGTAGTATCATTGGTGGTATAGTTGCATTGGTAGTAGCATGACTAGCACCTTTAGTGGTCACATTGGTTGTACCTGAATTGATAATATTAGTAGTGGATTTGGTGGCATTGATAGTTACATTGGTCCTGGTGCTCTTATTAGTGTAACTGGTGACATTGGAAGCGGTAATCTTGGTTAGAGAACTGGTAGTAATATTATATGTATTGGTGGTGAAGTTTATTCTAACTTAAGCACTTCCATTTATGGCCACTTTAATTATGGTATTACAGGTGGTAGCATTGATGTTATATTGGTTAATCTTAGTAGTGGTATTGGTGGGAGCATAACTTGCATCTTTAGTGGTGGTACTGGTGGTAGAATGGCTAGTTGGCATAGTGGTATGATGGCTGAAATATTGGTTAGTGTTAGTAGCAGAAATTGTGGTAGCAATGCTAGTAGCTTTAGTGGTAGCATTGGGTGTATATTAGGGAATATTAGTGGTTGATTTAGTTTCGGAAATGGTGGTTGTGACACCCTCCAAACCCGGGTCAGAAGTTTGGGGTTCAGAACACACACAATATATAAGTCAGTATATGAAATATTATATGCAATAACCCTTATTTACGCAACCACGGATCGCAACACGTTAAATATGAAAACAAGCCAAAACCTTAACTTTTATTACGTCGTACCAAATCCCAACTAGTTTAGCTTACACCTAAAAATGAAATCATGCTTACAAACTTGCATAACTCAAACTATAACACAAAGCTCCTGCTAGCTCGATCCAACTCAACCTGGAATCTTAGCTGGCATACAGGACCGGGATCCTCGTTACCAATAATTTCCTATTTAACTTTAGAATGACATAAACAGATTCGCAAGGGTGAGCTAACTAGCTCAGTAAGTTAAACTAACAATAACCGAGGGTAAACAATGATCAACTGAAATGATTCATAGAAATCATGTTTCTTGTTAAGCAATTTTGTAATTGGATATTCAATTTTAAGTTTAAATTGGATATTCATAGAAATATTTATAAATTTTCTACTATAAACTTACGTGTGTTTTCTGTAGTTGCAAGTGATAGGGTGTCTTGCATGTATGGAGATGATTCTTAAGGATGTTCGTTACTTGGTACAACTTGGAAGTATTCCATCGTCTGAATTAACGATAGCATGCCAATGATTCCATCCTCCAAATTTCTCATTAGTGATTGCAGCAACTATTTCTAAATCATTTTATGCTAAATACTATGTAAAAATCACGCTTCATGTGCGGTGGTCTATAGTAGACTTACTATATCTTAAACACTGCTTCTTGCATTGATTTACACCTTTCTTTGTGGACTTATTTTTATGTAAATTTTATCAAATTCAAATGAGTATTTAAAGTGTTGTTAGGACTTGGTTTTAGTGGAACAAGTCTTGAATTTTGGTGTGACTAATTTTATTGAAAACATGAATTGTTAGTTTCTTGATGGATTATCTAGGTACAAGAAGATAAATCCAATTAGAAGTTATTTTGCATGCTTAAATAGCAATAATAACTCTTGACTTACAAAGTGAGAAATATTATAGGTTCTATTAGCAAATAAAAATAAAATTTTGGTAGAATAAAAAGCCAATAAGCCACAGTGGGAACATATTAATTATAATTTAATTGACTAATCTATTTCAACTAAAAAGATAAATGTTCATTTCAAGTTAAAAGATAAATATTTAATAATTTAAATAAAGATAAATTAAATAGTTTTAAGGGTGGCTTAATTAATTTACATATTTAGAATTTGGATCAAATCAATTTTTCTAAAAACATAATGAATCTGGATTTTATACAAAATTTTGAGGCCGAAGAATGGCGCAAATTAAGGCACGTCCAAATTAGATATATGTAAAATACTTAATTTTATTACCTTTCGTTTCTTCGAAAAATAATGTACATTTGTTAAATTTTCTTTAAATATATTAAAGATGTGTAAAATTTTATCCGATTTAGAATTTTATCCCAAAATATTTTAGTGTAAAAAATTGGATGAAAAATAAAACTATCAAAAAAATTATTTCGATATTTTTAAAATTCCGAATTTGAGTTAATCCAAGTTTTTCTCTTTAGGAGAGAAGCAAAATTTTATAATAAAATATATGTACAGAGAGCTTCAGGCCTTTTTAAATATGACTTTCTTAAGATCGAATCACACGAGTTTTTCAATTTTTTTTATGGTTTATATTTAACACTAAATATAATTTATTTTAATATAGCCTTTATCAATATTAAGTACCTTATTTACAAATATTGATTCAATAATAATTAGTCAATTTAGTTGTTATATAATTGGACTTTAAATTGGATCCTGGAAAATTGTTCATTGTTTTTATCGAATTGTTTAAACTTATATTTTTTCTAAAATACTAGGTGTTGTGGGGAGGCCATAAAGATAAAACAATTTTTTTTATATTCACTATATAACATTTTTTCTTATTCATTTATTAATGTTGTGTATTTTTTTAGAAAAGACATATCAATATTCATTAATCTTGACATTTACATATTTATATAAGTTACTTTATAATTCAATATTAAGTATTTAATTTGTACAATTTATTTTGCAAACATAAATATTTTTATGATGCTTAATTAAGTTTTATTTTTACAAAATTGTATTTTCCTTGTAAATTTGAGTAAGTAGATTTGAGAATAATGTGTTTTTTTTATCATAACAATTTATGAGTTCATGTTCTTTATTTTATCGTTAGAATGACGTCTCAATAATGTGTTTAACATATTTTATTAGCAAGAAAATCATAAAAACTAATTTACATTAATTGATATCATTTCAATTTAAATAAATATTGACTTTGTGTTAGTTTAACAAGATAATATCAAGATAATATCATTCAATAAAATAAAATATACATGTTTAAATTATTTAATCTCCATTAATTTATTTTGTAACTTTTACCTAAAATTATGAAAAGCCCTTTATAATAGAAAAAAGTCTAATCATATATAAAATAAAATTTACTTTGTTAGAAATACACAACATTATGCAATTTTTTGTGAGCATAGTTTGTACTCTTGTAATGTATCATCCCAATTGTTCTTCTGGTCAAAACTTGCTTCAATTCTTCTTCATGCTGATCAAGGCTTGCTTCTTCTCAGAGTTTGGCTTTATGAATGAGCAGCAAAGTGTCAGACTTCATCACAATTATAGCACTTGATGTTTGACTTGTAATTTTCCCATACCTTGACTCCTTGCGATCATTTTTCCTTTAATTCCTCTTATCAGGGTAAAGTTTGAGTAACTACACCCTTTTTTTCAAAAACATTTTTTTTGAAGTCTATATAGCCCATATTTCTAAACTTTTTAACTAAAAGAGTATCAATTTGTAGGATATCTTCATCATTACCATGATCAATTTCAGTTCTTGAATAATTTTGTAAGTCATCACGAGTATTTGAGACTCAGTGCCAGACTATACAATCATGGCCTTTCATTTTGAAATGACTCTTTCTTTCAAATTTTTCTCTTGTTTTTCCTCTACCCTTAGAGAAACATGTCTTGTCCCATTTCGTCTTAATTTTCTACCCCATCTGCGGTTTATTAGTTTCAGAATTCCATATATCTCAACTAGAGATGTGTCTTCAAGATCATAGTTATCCCTTATTGATATAACTTTCAAGTCACACTTTTGAGGGATTGCAATAAGAACCTTCCAGTTTGAATCTGCTGGATCATAATCTATGTCAACAAGTGACAAATCATTCAACAATTTCTCAAATATATCATAGATTTCAAACAAAGACTCATCAACTTTTGAGTCAAAGTGCTCATACCAGTGATTGAGTATTGTCCTTCGAATCTTCTTGAAAACCGTTGTGCCTTACACTTAACCACCAAAGTGTCTCCAATAAACCTAGGGGACATCACACTGTTTAGATTTTTATGCAAAAATGTCCGACTTTTGCATTTTGTTCTTGACCACAATAGCAACATCCAGTTTCTTGGGCTAATGAGGTCCATCATAAATCCCTTCGAGTATTCACCATCTGTTACGTGCAGACATATACTGAAAAGGTATTTATTAATTTTCAATATTGGAAATTTGAGGGTTTCATATCTGCTCATATTATTGTTGATTTGGTTTATGGCTAATGGTGACTGCACATTTTGTTGTGTTTCATTTTCTGCCATTAATGATTATTTTCTGGATCTTAAAGTGATTTTATATAAACACCAAGCTTTGATATCAATTTTTAGGCCTTTAATTACCTATAGAGGGGGTCAATATAATTATAACAATCAAATCCAATTATGTACTCAATAATTAATAATAGTTTTTATATTATTGAATAAAAACTTATTACAAAATTCTCTAGCTCAACATGAGCAAATATCTTGAGAGCTTGTAGGTTATTGTATGATAAAATAAATTCACCAGTGTTAAACTAATTTCTACTTATATACTGCACACTTACACAATCAATATAAAGATAAAATCAATAAGGAATCCTAATACATATGCTATAATATCAAAAAAATACTAATATGAACAATGTTGATGAGAAGTATTCATCAATAAATAGTGATAAGGTCATTTTTGTTAAACTCTCATATGAAATACTAATGGAAAAAATGTGATAGTTATATACTAATATAATCATCTTTTGACACCAATTTATTTGAAGTTTTATAAGCCATTTTTTAACCATGTTTATTAGATTTAAGGTTTAAGAAATCATATACCATTACTCAGCTATCATATCACACATTACTATTCTCTTATAGAGGAACTAAAATAAATTGGGGATATTTTGATAAAGTTTTTGGAGAAAACCTTACCATTTAGCAATATCATTATATATTATTAAGCGTGAAGGTCTGCTCCAAAGAATGATGATCCATTGGTACATCAAGCATTTTCTTGGTGTTGGTTATATTGATGACAAAGTTGTTCTCAGAGAACGACAAGTTATTAATTTTTTATTATCTTGGAAAGTGTTTTTATATATTTCTACGATTTAACATAGTGTTATTATATAATTTTTTGAGCGAAAATTCACAAGCAACAATATCTGATAGTGTTTATAATACATAAGTTGTATTACACAAAATGTGATCATATATTATTGATTCTAGAAAACTACAATAATTATTGAATTCACTTTATATGTTAAAATATATCTGACCCACCTAACCCTCCTAACAGAGAGTCTTATATATTATTTTTATATATAAATAAGAAGTCATGAGTTGCTTACGCAATGAGAGCCAAAAAAGGTGAAACAAATTGAACAGGAGATTTTGTACTGCTTCCATTCAACTTTTATGTGGTCTTAGAGCATCACTTGATCTAATTATCGAGGAAAGACTTGATAACGTATTAGCAAGGCACACTCCCCTTGCAAAACAACAAGTTAAATGCTTTGTTCTTATATGCAGCTTAAGTAAAACACTGAAAATACTTTTTGTTTGATTGTATATCCTTTGTGTGATGCATAGAAAGTAGAAACATGTTGAAACCTTTATTTGTAGATACAAGGTAAATATTACACACTGAGAAAGAGGAACGGTTTAGTCATATTAGTCATATTGTTACTACGGTTATGGTACCTGCGTACATTGATAGTTCAGAAGTTATTATAAGGGCATAGAATGATACAACTGCATCTTATGGCTTGGACTTAATAAAGTAGCATGAAAGGATTCGAGGCTAGATCATGTTAGAAATCTAAATGAGGTATATTGTAATTTCTTATATTCAATGTTATAGATTTTGTTGCATCTACATATTGACCAGAGACAAGATTAATAGTAAAATATGTTAGTTCCTCAATTCTCTTTGAGAAGCTTTAACAAAACTATGTCAAAATTCATAATATGAGCCATAACCTTGTATCCTACTTCCTTTTACTAAGACCACACAATCACTCATAAACGAGATAAGTTATAAATATTTTCTCTCTATTTACCTCTTACTAACCATTTCGAAAAACAATGAAATATTTATAAATTTTCTACGGGTGTTTTTTGTAGTTGCAAGTGATAGGCTGTCTTACTGGTATGGAGATGATTCTTAAGGATGTTGGTTCCTTGGTACAACTTGGAAGTGGGGTTGCTGCCGCTCTTGCATACTTGGAGAACAACATGCCATTGATTCCATCCTCTGAATTCCCCATTAGTGATTGCAGCAACTATTACTATTTCTAAATCATTTTATGCTAAATACTATGTAAAAAACATGCTTCATGTGGGGTGGTCTATAGTAGAGTTACTATATCTTAAACACTACTTCTTGCATTGATTTGCAGGTTTCTTTGTTGACTTATTTATATGTAAATTTTATCAAATTTAAATGAGTATTTAAAGTGTTGTTAGGACTTGGTTTTAGTGGAACAAGTCTTGAATTTTTGTGTGACTAATTCTATTGAAAACATGAATTGTTAGTTTCTTGATGGATTATGTAGGTACAAGAAGATAAATCCAATTAGAAGTTATTTTGCTTGCTTAAATAGCAATAATAACTCTTGACTTACAAAGTGATAAATATTATAGGTTCTATGAGCAAACGAAAAGTAAATTTTGGTAGAATAGAAAGCGAATAAGCCACAGTGGGAACATAATAATTATAATTTAATTGACTATTCTATTTCAACTAAAAAAGATAATTGTTCATTTCAACTTAAAAGATAAATATTTAATAATTTAAATAAAGATAAATTAAATAGTGTTAAGGGTGGCTTTATTAATTTACATATTTAGAATTTGGATCGAATCAATTTTTCTAAAAAACTATTGAATTTGGATTTTATACAAAATTTTGAGGGGCAAGAATGGCGCAAATTACAGCACGTCCGAATTAGATATATGTAAAAAACTTAATTTTATTACATTTCATTTCTTCAAAAAATAATGTACATTTGTTAAATTTTCTTAAAATATATTAAAGATGTGCAGAATTTTTTCCCATTTAAAATTTTATCCCAAAATATTTTAGTGTAAAAAATTGGATGAAAAATAAAACTATCAAAAAAATTATTTCGATATTTTTAAAATTCCAAATTTGTGTAAATCCAAGTTTTTTCTCTTTATGAGAGAAGCAAAGTTTTATAATAAAATAGATGTTCAGGGAGCTTCGGGCCTTTTTAAATATGACTTTCTTAAGATCGAATCAAATGAGTTTTTCAATTTTTTTATGGTTTATATTTAACACTAAATATAATGTATTTTTATATATCATTTATCAATATTAAGTACCTTATTTACATATATTGATTCAATAATAATTAGTCGATTTAGTTGTTATATAATTAGACTTTAAATTGGATACTGGATAATTGTTCATTATTTTTATCGAATTGTTTAAATTTATATATTTTTTTGTAAAATACTTGGTGTTGTTGGGAGGCGATAAAGATAAAATAATTTTTTTTTTCATATTCAGTGTATAAAATATTTTCTTATTCATTTATTAATGTTGTGTATTTTTTTAGAAAAGACATATCAGTATTCATTAATCTTGACATTTAGATATTTTATATAAGTTACTTTATAATTCAAGATTAAATATTTAATTTGTTCAATTTATTTTGCAAACATAAATATGTTTATGATGATTATTTAAGTTTTATTTTTTACAATATTGTATTTTCCCTGTAAATTTTTATTTTATCCTTAAAATGACGTCTCAATAATGTGTTTAACATATTTTATTAGCAAGAAAATCATAAAAACAAATTTAAACTATTGATATCATTTCAATTTAAATAAATATTGACTTTACTATGAATAATTCATATAAATTTCCAAAAGTTGATTGTTCAACAGTGTTAGTTTAGCAAGATAATATCATTCAACAAAATAAAATATATATGTTTAAATTATTTAATCTCCATTAGTTTATTTTGTAACTTTTACCTAAAATTAAGAAAAGCCCTTTATAATAGAACATTATCCAATTTTTTGTGAGCATAGTTTGTACTCCGTGTATCGTCCCAATTGTTCTTCTCCTCCAAACTTGCTTCAATTCTTCTTCTTGTTGATCAAGACTTGTTTCTTCTTAGCGTTTGGCTTTCTGAATGAGCAGCAAAGTGTCCGACTTCATCACAATTATATCACTTGATGTTTGACTTGTAATTTTCCCATACCTTGACTCCTTGCGATCATTCTTTCTTTAATTCCTCTTATCAAGGTAAAGTTGGAGAAAGTAGAGCCTTTTTTTCAAAAACTTTTTTTTTGAAGTCTATATAGCCCATATTTCTAAACTTTTCAACTAAAAGAGCATCAATTTGTAGGATATCTTCATCATTACCATGATCAATTTTGTAATAACCATGATTTTTGTAATTATATATATATATATATACATTTTTCGCATTTTTAATTATTTGGTTATATAAGAAAAATAATATTTTATTATATAGATTTGTTAAAAAATCTAAAGACGCGTATTTTTATATTAAAAATAAATATTTCTAGTTATCTAAAATATTTAAGTAAGGTTAAAAAAATTGTTTTAATTTATATGTGCATAATTTTAATTTAATATATATTTATTTTATCACTAGAATTTAATAATAGGTGTACTTATGTTGTGTATATTTATTAGTACGTGTTATGAGTATTTGAAAAACTCAGTCAAACACTACATGTTATGTTTGTTTAAATTTGTGATCACGTACCCACTAACCCATTGAATAGGAGTATTAGTTGAACCAACTTGTGTATAAATAGGCTATTAGCATATCATTTTATCTCTGTATAACATCTTCTCTTTTCAGGTACGTTCTATTTCCTATATTTTTACTTATGTATTTTACATGTTTATTGTATACTTCTATATATATATAATTAAATTACATTTTTTTGAACTTATGTATGACTATTCTAATTCACTTGTTATTAGTTTATTTTATTATTTAGTTCCATGGTTATGTGTATAACATTATAGTTTACTTAATTTAATCATTTAGTTTGATGTTGATTATTAAATGTTTTAGTTAATAATCACCATATTTTTTGTAAATATTTAATGCATGAATTTATGTTTATAATTACGTGTTTTGTGCATGCATAATAATTCATATGTTATTTGTTAAATATATGTTTGATTTAGATATGCATTTAGATTAGTGCACCAATTAAATATATGCTCATTTATTAAATTGATTATACTTATTTTGTATAATGATATTTTCACACGTAAGGTTATGAAAATTTTATACACCAATATTTATATTTTGTCCACTTGCATAATCATAAGCATATGTTACCTATTTTATTTATCTTTGTTATTTTATTTTAAGGATTATATAGATAGTAAATATTAAATGTACATCTATTTTATTCTGAATTTAAATAGTTTACAAATACTTGATTTATTATTATTATAGATAATGTATTTAAGTGTTGAGTTTTTTTTATTTGTCGGTACACTATTTTGAACTATTATATGAGAATGGTCGTATTTATATGTCAATATGAATTTATTTTGTTACTTGTAGTGACATTCAATTGTTATTATGGGTTAAGCTTTATAAAGTTAAAGTGTGGTTAGCTTAGTGGCATGTACATGTTAACATTCTCATTATTATATTAAGTGTATGTGTGTATGTCTGGGTTTATTTTGGCAACATAATTTTAGGAGATATTGCTATTAAGGTAAGTTAACTCTTCACACTTTATTTATTTTAAAATCTTTTAAATATTTTTGCACTGCTTTTGTTTTAAAATTTATGGATGAAGTACCCCTTTTTACAAATAAGAATTCCCGTAAGTTCTGACTTATGAACCAGTTAGTAATTTCATATGGTTCCGGATACTTTGTCACCAGTACTTGTGGCCTTAATGGAATTTTATATCTTATGTCATTTGGATTTTGGAAAATGGTTTTTGTTTTATAAAATTATGATACTTGATCCACTAGTGTAGAACTGTTTTCTTTGTGGGCTTTTGGCTCATTAGTCACAATTTTCAGGTGCTTAGCTTTTGCTACATCTTAAAACTGGATGATTTGGAACAATATTTTAGTGATTATCTTTGTATTGGAGCTGCTTCTACTAAGATTTGCATTATTTTCAGCTTAGAAGATTTTATTTCTGTCTGGAATTTTAGAATTTTATGAAAAAATAGAAATTTATTCTTATTATGGATTTAATTTGGAGTTTTAGCTGAATATTTAAGTATAACTATTTTGTGAAAAGTTGGGTATAAGTATTACAGTTGGTATTTAGAGCCTAGGTTAGCTTCCTACCCTTTTAGAGTTATGAGTTTAGTTATTTGTGTTTCCAAAAAAACTATCTTTATTTTTTTTTAGGTTAAATATTTTCTGACTTTCTCGATGCAGAAATATTTTTGGTATCATTAAATATTTTTGGTATGTTTAAATTTGGCGACCAAATTTTTTTAAAGAGGGTAGAATGTAATAACCATGATTATTGTAATTATATATATATATATATAAATTTTTCGCATTTTTAATTATTTGGTTATATAAGAAAAATAGTATTTTATTATATGGATTTTTTATTAAATCTAAAGACGCATATTTTTATATTAAAAATAAACATTTCTAGTTATCTAAAATATTTAAGTAAGGTTAAAAAAATTGTTTTAATTTATATGTGCATAATTTTAATTTAATATATATTTATTTTATCATTAGAATTTAATAATAGGTGTAGTTATATTGTGTATATTTATTAGTAAGTGTTATGTGTATTTGAAAAACTCAGTCAAACACTGCATGTTAACAAAGACATAATGTTTGTTTAAATTTGTGATCATGTACCCACTAACCCATTGAATCGGAGTATTAGTCATTTTGTCTCTGTATAAGATCTTCTCTTTTCAGGTAGTTCTATTTCCTATATTTTTACTTATGTATTTTACATGTTTATTGCATACTTATATATATATATATAATTAAATTACATTTTTGTGAACTTATGTATGACTATTCTAATTCACTTGTTATTAGTTTATTTTATTATTTAGTTCCATGTTTATGTATATAACACTATAGTTTACTTAATTTAATCATTTAGTTTGATGTTGATTATTAAATGTTTTAGTTAATAATCACCATTTTTTTGTAAATATTTAATGCATGAATTTATGTTTATAATTACGTGTTTTGTGCATGCATAATAATTCATATGTTATATGTTAAATATATGTTTGATTTAGATATGCATTTAGATTAGTGCACCAATTAAATATATGCTCATTTATTAAATTGATTATACTTATTTTGTATAATGATAATTTTACACCTAAGGTTATGAAAATTTTATACACCAATATTTATATTTTGTCCACTTGCATAATCATAAGCATATGTTAACTATTTTATTTATCTTTGTTATTTTATTTTAAGGATTATATAGATAGTAAATATTAAATGTACATCTATTTTATTCTGAATTTAAATAGTTTACATATACTTGATTTATTATTATTATATATAATGTATTTAAGTGTTGAGTTTTTTTTATTTGTGGGTACACTATTTTGAACTATTATTTCAGAATGGTGGTATTTATATGTCAATATGAATTTATTTTGTTACTTGTAGTGACATTTAATTGTTATTATGGGTTAAGCTTTATAAAGTTAAAGTGTGGTTAGCTTAGTGGCATGTACATGTTAACATTCTGATTATTATATTAAGTGTATGTGTGTATGTGTAGGTTCATTTTGGCAACATAATTTGGGAGATATTGCTATTAAGGTAAGTTAATTCTTCACACTTTATTTATTTTAAAATCTTTTAAATATTTTTGCACTGCTATTGTTTTAAAATTTATGGATGAAGTACCCTGTTTTACAAATAAGAATTCCCACTGAGCTCTGATTTATGAACCAGTTAGTAATTGCGTATAGTTCCGGAACTATTGATACCTTACTAGGGAGGGGCTCATTATTGACATAAATTATCAACTTTTGATACTGTGTCACCAGGTATTTGTGCCTTAACCAGCTGTGGAATTTTATATCTTATGTCATATGGATGTTGAAAAATTATTTTTGTTTTATAAAATTATGATACTTGATCCACTACTGTAGAACTGTTTTCTTGCTGGGCTCTTAGCTCATTACTGACAAATTTTCAGGTGCTTAGCTTTTGCGACATCTTAAAGCTGGAAGCTTTGGAACAATATTTTAGTGATTATGTTTGTATTGGAGCTGCGTCTCCTTTGCTTTATTTTCAGCTTAGATGATTTTATTTCTGTGTGGGATTTTAGAATTTTATGAAAAACTAGAAACTTATTCTTATTATGGATTTAATTTTGAGTTTTACCTGAATATTTAAGTATAACTATTTTCTGAAAAGTTGGCTTATTACAGTTGGTATTCAGAGCCTAGGTTAGCTTCGTGTAGACTGCCCTTTTAGAGTTATGAGTTTAGTTATTTGCGTTTCCAAAAAAAACTACTTTTATTTTTTTTTGGTTAAATATTTTTTGACTTTCTCGATGCAGAAATATTTTTGGTATCATTAAATATTTTTGGTATGTTTAAATTTGGGGACCAATTTTTTTAAGGAGAGTAGAATGTAATAACCATGATTTTTGTAATTATATATATATATACATTTTTTGCATTTTTAAATATTTTGTTATATAAGAAAAATAATATTTTATTATAAAGATTTTTTATTAAATCTAAAGACACGTATTTTTATATTAAAAATAAACATTTCTAGTTATCTAAAATATTTAAGTAAGGTTAAAAAAATTGTTTTAATTTATATGTGCATAATTTTAATTTTATATATATTTATTTTATCACTAGAATTTAATAATAGGTGTAGTTATGTTGTGTATATTTATTAGTACGTGTTATGTGTATTTGAAAAACTCAGTGAAACACTACATGTTAACAAAGACATAATCTTTGTTTAAATTTGTGATACGTACCCACTAACCCATTGAATCGGAGTATTAGTCATTTTATCTCTGTTTAACATTTTCTTTTTTCAAGTACGTTCTATTTCCTATATTTTTACTTGTGTATTTTACATGTTTATTGCGTACTTCTATATATATATTTAATTAAATTACATTTTTGTGAACTTATGTATGACTATTATAATTCACTTGTTATTAGTTTATTTTATTATTTAGTTCCATGGTTATGTGTATAACACTATAGTTTACTTAATTTAATCATTTAGTTTGATGTTGATTATTAAATGCTTTAATTAATAATCTCCATTTTTTTGTAAATATTTAATGCATGAATTTATGTTTATAATTACGTGTTTTGTGCATGCATAATAATTCATATGTTATATGTTAAATATATGTTTGATTTAGATATGCATTTAGATTAGTGCACCAATTAAATATATGCTCATTTACTAAATTGATTATACTTATTTTGTATAATGATATTTTCACACGTAAGGTTATGAAAATTTTATACACCAATATTTATATTTTGTCCACTTGCATAATCATAAGCATATGTTACCTATTTTATTTATCTTTGTTATTTTATTTTAAGGATTATATAGATAGTAAATATTAAATGCACATCTATTTTATTCTGAATTTAAATAGTTTACATATATTTCAAAAAAAAAAATAGTTTACATATATTTGATTTATTATTATTATATATAATGTATTTAAGTGTTGAGTTTGTTTTATTTGCCGGTACACTATTTTGAACTATTATATGAGAATGGTCGTATTTATATGTCAATATGAATTTATTTTGTCACTTGTAGTGACATTTAATTGTTATTATGGATTAAGCTTTATAAAGTTAAAGTGTGGTTAGCTTAGTGCCATGTACATGTTAACATTGTGATTATTTTATATGTCTACGTTCATTTTGGCAACATAATTTGGGAGATATTCCTATTAAGGTAAATTAACTCTTCACACTTTATTTATTTTAAAATCTTTTAAATATTTTTGCACTGCTTTTATTTTAAAATTTATGGATCTAGTACCTGTTTTACAAATAAGAATTCCCAGTGACCTCTCACTTAAGCAATTAGTAACCGGAACAAGCTTTTGATACCTTACTAGGGAGTGCTACTTATCATGCCTTCGGGAGGGCACACTCCTCTATGATACCTTAGTAAGGGACGCATTATTGACAGAAATTATGAACTTTTGATACTGTGTCACGAGGTATTTGTGGCCTAATCGAGCTGTGGAATTTTATATCTTATGTCATATGGATTTTGAAAAATGATTTTTGTTTTTATAAAATTATGATACTTGATCCACTAGTGTAGAAATGTTTTCTTGCTGGGTTCTTGGCTCATTACTCACAAATTTTTAGGTTCTTTGCTTTTGCGACATCTTAAAGGTGGATGCTTTGGAACAATATTTTAGTGATTATGTTTGTATTGGAGCTGCATCTCCCAAGATTTGCTTTATTTTCAGCTTAGATGATTTTATTTCTGTCTGGGATTTTAGAATTTTATGAAAAACTAGAAACTTATTCTTATTATGGATTTAATTTGGAGTTTTAGGTGAATATTTAAGTTTAACTATTTTCTCAAAAGTTGGGGTATTACAAATTGCACTTCCTGAATAATTTTGTAAGCCATCATGAGTATTTGAGACTCAGTGTCACACTATAAAATCATGGCCTTTCATTTTGAAATGGCTATTTCTTGTAAATTTCTCTCTTGTTTTTCCTCTACCATGAGAGAAACATGTCTTGTCGCGTTTCGTCTTACTTTTCTACTCCATGTCCGGGTCATTAGTTTTCAGAATTCCATATATCTTAACTAGAGATGTGTCTTCAAGATCGTAATTATCCCTTATTGATATAACTTTCAAGTCACACTTTTGAGGAAGTGCAAGAAGAACCTTCAAGTTTGAAAGTGCAGGATCATACTCTATGTCAACAAGTGACAAATCATTCAACAATTTGTGAAATCTATCATAGATTTTAAACAAAGACTCATCAACTTTTGAGTCAATGTGCTCATACTGGTGATTGAGTATTGTCCTTCGAATCTTCTTCATAGCCCATGTTTTGCTCAAATTTCCTTGGTTGTTTTGCATCCAATAAACCTAAACCTAGGGGACATCACACTATCTAGATTGTTATGAGAAAATGTCCAACTTTTCCTTCTTTTTTTTTACCACAAATAGCAACAACCAGTTTCATGGGATAATGAGGTCCATCATAAATCCCTTCCGGTATTCAAGATGTGTTACGTGCAGACATATAGTAATCTCAACTTTACAGAAATGATATTCATTAATTTTCAAAATTGGAAATTTGAGGGTTTCATATCTGCTCATATTGTTGTTGATTTGGTTCATGGCTAATGGTGACCGCACATTTTGTTGAGTTTCATTATCTGCTTGTGGATCTTAAATTGATTTTATATAAACACCAAGTTTTGATATCAATTTTTAGGCCTTTAATTACCTATAGAGGGGGTCAATATAATTATAACAATCAAATCCAATTATGTATTCAATAATGAAGAATAGTTTTTATATTATTGAATAAAAACTTATTACAAAATTCTCTAGCTCAAGATGAGCAAATATGCTTGTAGGTTATGTGTATGATAAAATAAATGCACCAGTTTTAACCTACTAGTGTTAACCTAATTTCTGCTTATATACTGCACACTTAGACAATCAATATAAAGATAAAATCAATAAGGAATCCCAATACATATACTATAATATCAAAAAAAATACTAATATGAACAATGTTGATGAGAAGTATTCATGAGGTCATTTTTGTTAAACTCTCATATGAAATACTAATGGAAAAAATGTGATAGTTATATACTAATATCATCAACTTTTGACACCAAATTTTTTGAAGGTTTATAAGCCATTTTTTTATTTTCAGGAAATCAGAACTCAATTCCCACCAACATCCGTAGGTTTCGCCTTTGGACAAAAAATGAGGTATGTTCTGGGATTTGACAAACTTTGAATTTAAATTATGATCTCCTTTTTAATAGTTTTTCTGTGAATTTAGTGATCTTATTAGTTTTTTATATTTTCTTAAAATATTTGCAAGAAAAGAAATGTTTATTCAAATAACTAATTTGGATTAAAATTACTCAAAGAACTATAAAAAATGGGGAGTACAAAATATAAGTAATGTAAATGATAATAGTCATTTCATACGAAAGTCAATATAAATGATGAATTACTTAAAATCTTAGGCCAAACTTAGTAGAATATACTTCATCCTATAATACATGTTTTTTGAACTTTGTTCATGTAAAATTTATAATTTAAATATCTTTTTGAAATAAATATTTTTTTGAATTAAAGTTTAATATTAATAATTTTATAAAAAGAAGAAATTCTAGAAGTAATTTTTGTACGTATCCTCTTTATTCATCTTAAAAAAATAATGGAATTATATTTTGGTACATATTTGACAAAATAATGTTCTTTTTGCATTTCATACCCACCTTGTGAAAAGACCCAAAATTTGTTGGAAAACTTGTCTACTGAAAATTTTGAGTTACAAAACAAGTTTATAAATATAAGCATTGTTTTAAATAATAAATTTTTATTAAAATTGAAAATATTAAAAATATTCATTATAATTATGTTAAAGTACATATGGTCAAGTCAAACAACTTTTATACTTAGACACTATCAGTGGATTTCTCATTCAATTTCTTCCCAATTTAGATTTTTCCTGATCAACAATGAATGAATATGGTATATGTAGTGTTACCCACAATATATTGTCATTTTACATGTTCAAATCAAATTGACTAAGAATAAAATAAAAATCAACAATCATATTATTCTTCATTTTAATTCCTGTGTTTAAATAAACATAGCAATTAGTAAATATTTTTAAAAATTGTATTGTCAAAAATTTGGTATGTTATCTTATACCTCTAGAAATTTAATTTGATTAAATGTTGTCATGGTAATATTAATTTTTACATGACCAATAATATGTGAATTATTATTGTGAGAGGTTTGTAAGACTTGAATGTATGATAGTAGTACTTCTATTATTCTTAGTTAGGGTTGTAGTAGTACAAATATTATTGGTAGTTCAGGTGAGTAGGGAATTAATATATAATTTCACTAAATAAAATTTAAAATTTTCAAGAAAATATCATTTTTAGTTAAGTTTTTTATACAATGCTTACCACTTAATTTATAGAATCTCATTTTATTTACAATACAAAATAAATTAGAGTAATGCTTGTTTACTTATGGTTATAAATCAACACCCAATTAGTTTGTATAATACATGGAGCAGAACTTCGTTAAATTATATTTTTATAAAAAGAAAAAATTTGAATTTGTAATAAGAAATTGATACTAAGATAAAAAACAATTTAAACTAAATTGGGCCCATTGAAACCAATGATATACAATTGGGCCTGCAAAATATAGGATATTAAAAAGGTAGGTAAAACCCTAATATCAGCACAAGCCCGCCTCCTTACAAACAAAATGAATTTGTACATGGCCATGAAATAGGCCATGAAATAGTGTTTTGAGTTATTTGTTTTTTCTATGAAAGAATGTTTTGGTGCTCTAAGGTTAAACACATCTCCAAATGAATTGGTGGAGGACTAACCAAATGAATTGGTGGAGGACTAAGTGGATAAGGTTTACGGGTTATAATGAATTGATGTTGTTTAACAAAGTTAAGGTAATAATTTATATTTCCCTGTTTCTTCATTTTCTTTTCATATGTGTTATTTGCATGAACTTTTGGTAGAAATCAAACACTAAAATAAGTATCCCATTTTTCTTGTATATATGTATGTAGATTTAAATGGAATGTCACTTGTATTTGTTTTTACATGACCTCTACGTCAAGAATTATCCTTTCAAGATTATATATCAGGGTTAGAAAAAAAGTCAGTTACATTTGTATTAATTTTTTTTGTTCCTTATATATAATCAAATACATGATATGTGAAAAAAAGAAATTCTATAGAAAAGAAGCCCACATATTATTTATATTTTATGTTCATATCTGTTGAATTATACTATTAAATTTATTTTATGTTTATGTATGACCTTACTTTAGAGATATTTTCACAAGAATTATATTTTTCTTGCTACTTGCAACAAGTTCCCAAAACAATAAAGAAAATGCTCCAACTGCCTTCCCTTTCCCTTTCTAATTATCGAGTAAAGACTTGATAACGTAATAGCAAGGCACACTCCCCTTGCAAAACAACAAGTTAAATGCTTTGTTCTTATACACAGCTTAAGCAAAACACTGAAAATACTTTTTGTTTGATTATGTATTCTTTGTGTGATGCATATCAAGTAGAAACATGTTGAAACCTTTATTTGTAGATACAAGGTAGATACAAGGTAAATATTACATGTTTGTTGTGGAGGCCTGGGGTGAAAAACTGCACGGAGATAGATGAACGGTTTAGTCATATTAGTCATATTGTTACTACGGTCATGGTACGTGCGTACATTTATAGTTCAGAAGTTATTATAAGGGTATAGAATGATACAACGCCATCTTATGGCTTGGACTTAATAAAGTTGCATGACAGGATTCGAGGATAGATCATGTTAGAAATCTAAATGAGGTATATTGTAATTTCTTATATTTAATGTTATAGATTTTGTTGCATCTACATATTGACCAACATATTGACCAGAGACAAGATTAATAGTAAAATATGTTAGTTCCTCAATTCTCTTTGAGAAGCTTTAACAAAACTATGTCAAATTCATAATATGAGCCATAACCTTGTATCATATTTCCGTTTGCTAAGACCACACAATCACTCATAAACCACACAAGTTATAAATATTTTCTCTATTTACCTCTTACTAACCATTTCGAAGAACAATGAAATAATTATAAATATTCTACTATAAACTTACACCTATTTTCTGTAGTTGCAAGTGATAGGTTGTCTTACTGGTACCGAGATGATTCTTAAGGATATTGGTTACTTGGTACAACTTGGAAGTGGGGTTGCTGCAGCTTCTGCATACTTGGAGAACACCATGCTAATGATTCCATCCTGAATTACCCATTAGTGATTGCAACAACTATTTCTAAATCATTTTATGCTAAATACTATTTAAGAAACATGCTTCATGTGGGGTGGTCTATAGTAGAGTTACTATATCTTAAACACTGCTTCTTGCATTGATTTGCAGGTTCCTTTGTTGACTTATTTATATGTAAATTTTATCAAATTTAAATGAGTATTTAAAGTGTTGTTAGGACTTGGTTTTACTAGAACAAGTCTTGAATTTTGGTGTGACTAATTCTATTGAAAACATGAATTGTTAGTTTCTTCATGAATTATCTAGGTACAAGAAGATAAATCCAATTAGAAGTTATTTTGCTTGCTTAAATGGCAATAATAACTCTTGACTTACAAAGTGAGAAATATTATAGGTTCTATGAGAAAACGAAAATAAAATTTTGGTAGAATAGAAAGCGAATAAGCCACAGTGGGAACATAATAATTATAATTTAATTGACTATTCTAATTCAACTAAAAAAGATAATTGTTCATTTCAACTTAAAAGATAAATATTTAATAATTTAAATAAAGATAAATTAAATAGTGTTAGGGGTGGCATAATTAATTTAAATATTTAGAATTTGGATCAAATCAATTTTTTCTAAAAAAATAATCAATCTGGATTTTATACAAAATTTTGAGGCCCAAGAATGGCGCACATCCGAATTAGATATATGTAAAAAACTTAATTTTATTAATTTTCATTTCTTTAAAAAATAATGTACATTTGTTAAATTTGCTTTAAATATATTAAAGATGTGTAGAATTTTATCCGATTTAGAATTTTATACCAAAATTTTTTAGTGTGAAAAATTGGATGAAAAATAAACTATCAAACAAATTATTTCGATATTTTTAAAATTCCGAATTTGGGCTAATCCAAGTTTTTTCTCTTTAGGAGAAAAGCAAAGTTTTACAATAAAATATATGTTGAGAATGCTTCGGGCCTTTTTAAATATGACTTTCTTAAGATCGAATCATACGAGTTTTTCAATTTTTTTATGGTTTATAATTAACACTAAATATAATGTATTTTTATATATCATTTATCAATATTAAGTACCTTATTTACAAATATTGATTCAATAATAATAAGTCAATATAGTTATTATATAATTGGACTTTAAATTGGATCCTCCATAATTGTTTAGTTTGGCTTTCTGCATGAGCAACAAAGTGTCCGACTTCATCACAATTATAGCACTTGATCGTAATTTTCCCATACCTTGACTCCTTGCCATCATTCTTCCTTTAATTCCTCTTATCACAGTAAAGTTGGAGGAACTACAGCCTTTTTTTCAAAAACATTTTTTTTAAAGTCTATATAGACCATATTTCTAAACTTTTTAACTAAAAGAGCATCAATTTGTAGGATATCTTCATCATTTCCATGATCAATTTCAGTTCCTCAATAATTTTGTAAGTCATCATGAGTATTTGAGACTTAGTGTCAACTATACAATGATGGCCTTTCATTTTGAAATGGCTCTTTCTAGCAAATTTCTCTCTTGTTTTTTTCCTCTACCCTGAGAGAAACATGTCTTGTCCCATTTGGTCTTACTTTTCTACTCCATCTCCAGTTCATTAGTTTTGAGAATTCCATATATCTCAACTAGAGACGTGTCTTCAAGATCATAGTTATCCCTTATTGATATAAATTTCAAGTACCACTTTTGAGGAAGTGCAAGAAGAACCTTCAAGTTTGAATCTGCTGGATCATACTCTATGTCAACAAGTCACAAATCATTCAACAATTTCTGAAATCTATCATAGATTTCAAAAAAAGACTCATCAACTTTTGAGTCAAAGTGCTCATACTGGTGATTGAGTATTCTCCTTGGAATCTTCTTGATAGCCGTTGTGCCTTACACTTAACCACCTAAGTGTGTCAATAGTCATATGGACTTTACATAAATGATATTCATTAATTTTCAAGATTGGAAATTTGAGGGTTTCATATCTGCTCATATTGTTGTTGATTTGGTTTATGGCTAATGCTGACCGCACATTTTGTTGAGTTTCATTATCTGCCATTAATAATTATTTTCTCGATCTTAAAGTGATTTTATATAAACACCAAGCTTTGATATCAATTTTTAGGGCTTTAATTACCTATAGAGGGGATCAATATAATTATAACAATCAAATCCAATTACGTACTCAATAATAAAGAATAATTTTTACATTATTGAATAAAAACTTATTAAAAAAATTTCCTAGCTATACATGAGCAAATATCTTGAGAGCTTGTAGGTTATGCCTATGATAAAAAAAATGCACAAGTGTTAACCTACTAGTGTTAACCTAATTTTTGCTTCAATAGTGCACACTTACACACAATCAATATAAAGATAAAATCAATAAGGAATCCTAATGCATATGCTATAATATCAAAAAAATACTAATATGAACAATATTGATGAGAAATATTCATCAATAAATAGTGATGTGGTCATTTTTGTTAAACTCTCATATGAAATACTAATGGAAAAAATGTGATAGTTATTTACTAATATCATAAACTTTTGACACCATTTTTTTTGAAGTTTTATAAACCATTTTTTAATTTTCAGGAAATCAGAACTCAATTCCTACCACATGGGTAGGTTCCGCCTTTGGGCACAAATTGAGGTATGTTCTTGGATTTGACAAACTTTGAATTTAAATTTTGATCTCCTTTTTTAATATTTTTTCTTGGAATTTGGGGATCTTATTATTTTTTTATATTTTCTTAAAATATTTGCAAGAAATGTTTATTCAAATAACTAATTTGGATTAAAATTACTCAAAGAACTATAAAAAATGGTGAGTACAAAATATAAGTAATGTAAATGACATTTAAATAATTTTAATATAGTTTTGTAAGCATTAATTATTTGTCGAAAACATATTTTCATTATAAAATTTTCTCAACTCAAGTTAGAAACTTATAATTTTGTGCTTAAATCATTACTTTGCATGATTATTAAAATATTTTTTTTAAGAAAAATATTTTCTAACACTAATATATCGGTGGATTCAAATCATAACTAAAAAATTACAAAGTTGGTATGAAATTTAAGTAGTCATTTTCTACTATTTGTTATATAGAAAAAATGCTTATTGGGCCATAATAGTCATTTCATACCAAAGTCAATATAAATGATGAATTACATAAAATCTTAGGCCAAACTTAGTAGAATATACTTCATCCCATAATACATGTTTTTTGAACTTTGTTCATGTAAAATTAATAATTTTACATATCTTTTTAAAATAATAATTTTTTTTGAATTAAAGTTTAATATTAATAATTTTATTCAAAGAAGGAAATTCTAGAAGTAATTTTTGTACGTATCCTCTTTATTCATCTTAAAAAAATAATGGAATTATATTTTGGTACATATTCGACAAAATAATGTTCTCTTTGCATTTCATACCCACCTTGTAAAAAGATCCAAAATTTGTTGGAAAACTTGTCTATTAAAAATTTTTAGTTACAAAACAAATTTATAAATAAAAGCATTGTTTTAAATAATAAATTTTCATTAGAATTGAAAATATTAAAAATATTCATTATAATTATGTCAAAGTACATATGGGTAAGTCAAACAACTTATGTACTTACACACTATCAGCTGCATTTCTCATTCAATTTCTTCCCAATTTAGATTTTTCCCAATCAACGGGTGAACGAATATGGTATATATAGTGTTACCCACAATATATTGTCATTTTACATGTTCAACTCAAATTGACTAAGAATAAAATAAAAATCAACAATCATATTATCATTCATTTTAATTCATGTGTTTAAATAAAGATAGCAATTAGTAAATATTTTTAAAATTGTATCATTTTTCCCATAAGTATAACTTATTTGTCAAAAATTTGAAATGTATCTTATACCTCTAGAAATTTAATTTGATTAAATGTTGTTATGGTAATATTAATTTTTACATGACCAATAATATCTGAATTATTGTGAGAGGTTTTTAAGACTTGAATGTATGATAGTAGTACTTCTATTATTCTTAGTTAGGGTTGTAGTAGTACATATATTATTGTCAGTTGAGGTTAGTAGGGAATTTATATATAATTTTACTAAATAAAATTTAAAATTTCCGAGAAAATATCATTTTTAGTTAAGTTTTTTATAAAATTCTTACCACTTAATTTATAGAATCTCATTTTATTTACAATATAAAATAAATTAGAGTAATGCCTGTTTACTTATGGTTGTAAATCAACACCCAATTAGTTTGTATAATACATGGAGCAGACTTTGTTAAATTATATTTTTATAAAAAGAAAATTTTTTAATTTGTAATAAGAAAATCATACTAAGATAAAAAATAATTTAAACTAAATTGGGCCCATTGAAACCCATGATATACAATTGAGCCTGCAAAATATAGAATATTAAAAAGGTAGGTAAAACCCTAATATCAGCACAAGCCCGCCGGCCTTACAAACAAAATGAATTTGTACATGGCCATCAAATAGGTCATAAAATAGTGTTTTGGAGTTATTTGTATTTTCTATGAAAGAGTGTTTTGGTGCTCTAAGGTTAAACACATCTCCAAATGAATTGGTGGAGGACTAATCAATTGAATTGGTGGAGGACTAAGTGGATAAGGTTTACAGGTTATCAAGAATTGATGTGGTTTAACAAAGTTAAGGTAATAATTTATATTTCCCTGTTTCTTCATTTTCTTTTCATATGTGTTATTTGCATAAACTTTTGGTAGAAATCAAACACTGAAATAAGTATCCCATTTTCCATGTATATATGTACGTAGATTTACATGGAATGTCACTTGTATTTGTTTTTACATGACCTCTATATCAAGAATTATCCTTTCAAGATTATATGTCAAGGTTAGAAAAAAAATCAGTTACATTTGTAGTAATTTTTTTTGTTCCTCATAAATACTCAAATACATGATATATGAAAAAAATGAAAATTTATAGAACATAAACCCAGGCATTATTTATATTTTATGTTCATATTTGTTGAATTATACTATTAAATTTATTTTATGTGTATGTATGACCTTACTTTAGAGACATTTTCACAGGAATTATATTTTTCTTGCTACTTGCAACAAGTTGCGAAAATAATGAAGAAAATGCTCCAAGTGCCATCCCTTTCTCTTCATCAATATACCGTGTAAGGTTTCTTTGTTATTCTTTAACTTTTACCATGCCAATATATATTATTAATATAAATGCAGATAGTACAAGTGGATCTATGTGGGGTGTTTTTTTTTTCTAATGTATATATGACAAAAAACTCTAAATTACTCTCTGTTGACCTAATAAAACACGAAGTTTACTTATATTCGGAGTTTACCATCTCACGAAGCCCCATCACTTTTTAACTTCATTTCACAACACACATGGTTGAAAATGAGATTCTTACTTGATAGATATTTAGGCTTTGTTTGGGAAATTTTTTAGTGTTAGAAGAACTTATATTTTCAATACATGAATAGGTAGGGTCACCATTTTCAGCCTCACTGGAACCGGTTGCTTAATAACTTCTATAGATCTGTAACTAATTGAAAACTATAGTGTTATGGTTTTTCTTTAATCCACTAGTAATATTGTTGGTGGTGTCACTGGTGATGATAATTTTACTAGTCCAATCGGTGGTACTAGTAGTCGTAATCTTAGGAGTGGAATTGGTGCTGGGATTGTTGGTGGTGAAGTTCATGCTAACTTAAGGAGTATCATTGGTGGTAACTTTAATAATGGCATAAGTGGTGGTAATATTTGTGGTATATTGGGTAGTTTTAAAAGTGGGATTAGTGGCAGCAAGACTAGCATCTTTAGTGGTTACATTGGTGGTACCAGAAACGATAATATTAGTAGTGGATTTGCTGGCATTGATGGTGTCATTGGTCTTGGTGCTCTTATTAGGGAAATTGGTGGCATTTAAAGCGGTAATCTTTGCTGGAGAATTGGTGGTGGTATTATTGGTGATGGTGTTCAAGTTCGTGCTAGCTTAAGCAGTTCTATTTATGGCCAGTTTAATTTTGGTACTACAGGTGGTAGCTTTGATGTTATATTAGTTAGTCTTAGTAGTGGCATTGGTGGTGGCATTGGTGGTGGCATTGGTGGTAGCTTAGTGGTCGTATTGGTAGCTTAGTGGTGGTATTATTGGTGTTGGTGTTGAAGTTCGTGCTAGCTTAAGTCGTTCCATTTATGGCCAGTTTAATTATGGTATTACAGGTGGTAGCATTGATGTTAGATTGGTTAGTCTTAGTAGTGGCAATTTATAGTAGCATTGTTGGTAACTTTAGTGCTAGTACTGGTTGTATATTAGGTAATATTAGTAGTTGATTTTGCTTCAGAGATGGTGGTTGTGACGCACTCCAAACCTGGGTCAGAAGTTTGGGGTTCACAACAAACATATTATATAAACCTGTATATGAAATATTATATGCAATTACCCTTATTTATGCAACCACGGATCACTATAGGTTAAAGTATGAGAAACCAACCACAACCTTGACTTTTATTACGTCATACCAAATCCTAACTAGTTTAACTTACAACTGAAAATGAAATCATTCTTACAAACTTGCATAACTCAAACTAGCTCGATCCAACTCAACCGGGAATCCTAACTCGCATACTGGACTGGGGATCCTCGTTACCAATAATTTCCATTTTAACTATAGAATGACTTAAACAGATTCACAAGGGTTAGCTAACTAGCTCAGCAAGTTATAATAATAATAACCGGGTGTTAACAATGATCAATTGAAATGATTCATAGGAATCTAGTTCCTTGTTAAGGAACTATTAGAATTCGATATTCATTTTTAAGTTTAAAACCAAGGTTAGGCTGCTGATCAGTGACACACTAACCCGATTAAGGCACACAGCTCTGTTCTCTATACTGGATTCAAGGCACACATTGACCTAATATGACCACCAATCTGGTCTGACCACGAATCTGTTCCATATTTAGAAATCTATCCAATTCTATAACAATTCAACATCATAAATATTGTAATTCAATAAAATAGAATCATAATTAACATTGATAAAACATTTATTTCGGGGCATAAAGTAATTCATAAATATCACCAGAGTATATGAGGGTATGAATGAGCAATAAATTCTAGCCTGTAGGAGAATCAGGAATTAGATGAATAATGGTTATACAAGGTTTAGTTCACTATACCATAGAATTGCTTTCGCAACCAGATTTTTAAAACCATCCAAAAAACGTTGCTGGTGAAAGGTGATTTCATGTCTATTGCAAGGGATTTTAAAAACATTGCAATTGAATCAACAAAATTTTGAGGTCGTTACAAATACATATTATTGCAATACATTATATAATCGTTATAGTAGATAAGAGATTTGGGCCCAAAAGTTAGGCGGTCTTGTTCAAAACTTGTCAGCGGGCTTGCTGAAATTGTTTTCTCGGCTGTCTATTAAATAAACAAAAAAAAAACACAGACTATCAAACAATCTCCACTGTGACGAAAGATTAAATCTTTGCTGAAATATTTCTCTCAAACACTGAATATTAAATCTTTGTAAAGACTAAAGCTCCAAGAAGATTAAATCTCGGAAAAGATTAAACCTTGAACGGAATGTATTTTTTCCCCAAAATATCTTTCCTAAAGTTCTTTCAATTCACTAAATTTAATTTAGGAGAAGATTAAATTTGGTCGATTATTGTTAATTATTGTTTAATTTACCTCCTTGCTTTCGTGTTTCTATGTTATTTTGTGTTTGGGATCTTTTATGGATGTTACACTATGTGTTAATTAGGGTTTTGTTTATTAAGTTATATTTATCTGTCAATCGTGTCTTATTAGCAGTTCTGAGTTGTAATGGGATTTGTTTGGAATGACAGTGGTATGAAATTGTAAGGTATCACTTGTCGTTGTAAAAGTAGAATTTGTATTTTGGACTTTTTTGTTTGCTCCATGTTCTAATAGTTTGTTAATCTTTATAGAATGAACTACTACAAAAAAGAAATTCAATACTTTCACATGTTTTATTATATATTGACTCGTTAAATAAAAAGCTTGTGTCCAATCGCCTAGGTCATATAAAGGTATTTGTATAATTGTTTATTAATAATCAATTAAGCAAGTGTTATTATAATTCACATCTTATAATTTTTTTTACTGGTTTCATTTTAGAAAAAGATAAAAGAAAATTGTGAGAAGATGACCCGAGCTACGGGAAGTGAGAACGAATGTCTTGAAAGAAGAGATACCATAAGTGTCGATAACAAGAATAGTTCAAGGACGGAGAGGCGATATGTTACTAATACAAATAACAAAGAAAATGACATCTATAGTAGTGGTGGAGGACATTGATCTGCAACTATGACCTTGCTACCTACTACAAGGAAATGTATCAAGTTAGCAAAAGTGGAAAGGTTGCCATCTTTTATAACATGGATTCCCTTGGATAGGTAAAACATTTTGTGCTCTTTTTTGACAACTCCTTATCATTTGGTGATAAGGAATTAAATTAAATTTCAATATGAGATTCTCAGATTGTTATTTACAAATCCCGGTAGCTGACTTTCTCTTTGTAGGGTCATTTCTCCATAAACATGGATCAAATCGACTCATCAAAAAAGCATCTTCTGCTCAAGGTAAAATATCAGAGTCTGGAGGAACATCTCGATTTGATCGCTTTGGCTTTGGCTCATAGTTATAAACAAAAATACTGAAACCACGACAAGATAAACAGGTATATTGTAATTATGGGACATGCATATCTGATATTCCTTGTTATGGCCTCCACATCTATATGTCTTCCACTATGATTTAGTTGGATAGTACACAGACATATGTTTTTTCCTATGGTTTTACATGGTTTTGTTTCTGCTCAGGTAAGTTGTTTAAATTTTTGTCAAATTTTACCGTTTTCTTTGATATATGGTTATTCGATTAAGGTCGTGTTAAATTTTACCCTTTTTGTAAACTTTTTTTAATTATTATTTCACAATCACTAGGTCATAGTACCTATTAGGGAGGAGGAAGTTAAGAATGTAGTCTTGTTCATGCATCAATACAACTCACTAGATCCACATGGGTCGAACCTGGCATTTTTCAAAAGTATTGAAATATTTTTAAAAGATATGTTGTTCTATTTTATCAGATTTTCTTTGATACACAACATGGGCCTAGGGAACTAAATCGTAGGCTTGTATGTCTTATTCCTAAGGTTAAACAACTGAAACATATGGAAGATCTTCGACCTATCTATTTTTACAATGTTGTGATGCACATACTGTCGAAGGTGGTGGTGAATAAGTTCAAACTATGTTTAATCTAGACAGTGTCTAACAAACAGAGTGCTTTGAATGAAGGGAGGCTATTAGCTCATAATACAATGATTGCTTTGAAGTCACAAGGGAGAAAAGGGTGTGGCTGGGTTAAGAATTGATATTTTAAGGTATAAGATAGGTTGGAATGGATATTTATTGATATAACGATTAAAGTTCACTTTTACAACTTAAAAAACTTTAGTACACTTTATTTTCTCCTTTTTACCATGTACGAGATTCAAGAATCCGCCACTAGAACTCAATTTGTTAATTATATGGATAAAAAGGATTTTAACATAGAATTGATTTGTTGAGAAATATGTGTAAGTAAAACTAAATTGAACACAATGTGTCTCTCTAATTAATAACCACTCTTTAATTTTGATCAAATTTCTCCATTGCAAAGTACTACATTATAAAAAATTAGAGCCTCCATGTATTGAGACATACATGTATATAACACTCTATAATCCACTAGAATACGAGGAAAATTGTAATATTTCTATCATCCCTATTATTTTCTTATTTATTTTAAATTTAAATTAATTTTAATTTCCATATTGTTAACCATGTTTATTAGATTTAAGGTTTAAGAAATCAAATACCATTACTCAGCTATCATATCACACATTACCATTCTCTTAAAGAGGAACTTAAATAAATTGTGGATATTTTGATAAAGTTTTTGGAGAAAACCTTACCATGTAGCGATATCATTATATATCATTAAGCGTCAAGGTGTGCTCCAAAGAATGATGATCCATTGGAACATCAAGCATTTTCTTGGTGTTGGTGATATTGATGACAAAGTTGTTCTCAAAGAACGGAAAGTTATTAATTTTTGATTATCTTGGAAAGTATTTTTATATATTTCTACGATTTAACATAGCGTTATTATATAATTTTATGTGCAAAAATTCATAAGCGACAATATCTGATAGTGGCTATAATACATAAGTTGTATTACACAAAATGTGACCATATATTCTTGATTCTAGCAAACAACAATAATTATTGAATTCACTTTATATATTGAAATATATTTGACCGTCATAACCCTCCTAACACAGAGTCTTATATATTATTTTTATATATAAACAAGAAGTCATGAGTTGCTTATGTAATGAGAGCCAAATAGGTGAAACAAATTGAACACGAGATTTTGTACTCGCTCCATTCAACTTTTATCTGGTCTCACATCACTTGATCTAATATTCGAGGAAAGACTTGATAACATAATAGCAAGGCACACTCCCCTTGCAACAACAACAAGTTAAATGCTTTATTCTTATATGCAGCTTAAGCAAAACACTGAAAATATTTTTTGTTTGATTATGTATTCTTTGTGAGATGCATAGAAAGTAAAAACATGTTGAAACCATTATTTGTAGATACAATGTAAATATTACAAACCAGTTCAGTTTATAGATGATTTAAGAATTACAAGTGCAATGATTATAATTGTAGTCGATTTTTATTTCATCATCTAATTGCTTACAGAATTTTAAGAATCGGATTATTCTGTGCTCATCTCTGTTTTACATTTTTGGATATTGTGTGACTATATGTTCATATCACAGGTTTGTTGTAGAATCCTCGGGGCTGAAAAACTGCACTGAGAAAGATGAACGGTTTAGTCATATTAGTCATATTGTTACTGCGGTTATGGTACGTGCGTACATTGATAGTTGAGAAGTTATTAGGAGGGCATAGAATGATACAACTGGATATTATGGCTTGGACTTAATAAAGTAGCATGAAAGGATTCAAGGATAGATCATGTGAGAGCCAAAAAAGGTGAAACAAATTGAACAGGAGATTTTGTACTGCTTCCATTCAACTTTTATGTGGTCTTAGAGCATCACTTGATCTAATTATCGAGGAAAGACTTGATAACGTATTAGCAAGGCACACTCCCCTTGCAAAACAACAAGTTAAATGCTTTGTTCTTATATGCAGCTTAAGCAAAACACTGAAAATACTTTTTGTTTGATTGTGTATTCTTTGTGTGATGCATAGAAAGTAGAAACATGTTGAAACCTTTATTTGTAGATACAAGGTAAATATTACACACCGGTTCAGTTTACAGATGATTTAAGAATTACAAGTTTAATGATTTTAATTGTAGTTGATTTTTATTTCATCATCTAATTGTTTACAGAATTTTAAGAATCGGATTATTCTGTGCTCATCTCTGTTTTACAATTTTTGATATTGTGTGACTATATGTTCATATCACATGTTTGTTGTGGAGGTGTGGGGGCTGAAAAACTACACTGAGAAAAAGGAACGGTTTAGTCATATTAGTCATATTGTTACTACGGTTATGGTACCTGCGTACATTGATAGTTCAGAAGTTATTATAAGGGCATAGAATGATACTACTGCATCTTATGGCTTGGACTTAATAAAGTAGCATGAAAGGATTCGAGGATAGATCATGTGAGAGCCAAAAAAGGTGAAACAAATTGAACAGGAGATTTTGTACTGCTTCCATTCAACTTTTATGTGGTCTTAGAGCATCTTACTAACCATTTCGAGGAACAATGAAATATTTATAAATATTCTACTATAAACTTACACGTGTTTTCTGTAGTTGCACGTGATAGGTTATCTTACTGGTATGGAGATAATTCTTAAGGATATTGGTTACATGGTACAACTTGGAAGTGGGGTTGCTGCTGCTTCTCCATACTTGGAGAACACCATGCTAATGATTCCATCCTGAATTACCCATTAGTGATTACAACAACTATTTCTAAATCATTTTATGCTAAATACTATGTAAAAAACATGCTTCATGTGGGGTGGTCTATAGTAGAGTTACTATATCTTAAACACTACTTCTTGCATTGATTTGCAGGTTTCTTTGTTGACTTATTTATATGTAAATTTTATCAAATTTAAATGAGTATTTAAAGTGTTGTTAGGACTTGGTTTTAGTGGAACAAGTCTTGAATTTTGGTGTGACTAATTCTATTGAAAACATCAATTGTTAGTTTCTTGATGGATTATCTAGGTACAAGAAGATAAATCCAATTAGAAGTTATTTTGCTTGCTTAAATAGCAATAATAACTCTTGACTTACAAAGTAATAAATATTATAGGTTCTATGAGCAAACGAAAAGTAAATTTTGGTAGAATAGAAAGCGAATAAGCCACAGTGGGAACATAATAATTATAATTTAATTGACTATTCTATTTCAACTAAAAAAGATAATTGTTCATTTCAACTTAAAAGATAAATATTTAATAATTTAAATAAAGATAAATTAAATAGTGTTAAGGGTGGCATAATTAATTTAAATATTTAGAATTTGGATCAAATCAATTTTTCTAAAAAAATAATCAATCTGGATTTTATACAAAATTTTGAGGCTCAAGAATGGCGCAAATTACGGCACGTCTGAATTAGATATATGTAAAAAACTTAATTTTATTAATTTTCGTTTCTTCAAAAAATAATGTACATTTGTTAAATTTGCTTTAGATATATTAAAGATGTGTAGAATTTTATCCGATTTAGAATTTTATACCAAAATTTTTTAGTGTAAAAAATTGGATGAAAAATAAACTATCAAAAAAATTACTTCGATATTTTTAAAATTCCGAATTTGGGCTAATCCAAGTTTTTTCTCTTTAGGAGAGAAGCAAAGTTTTATAATAAAATATATGTTGAGACTGCTTCGGGCCTTTTTGAATATGACTTTCTTAAGATCGAATCAGACGAGTTTTTCAAATTTTTTATGGTTTATATTTAATACTAAATATAATGTATTTTTATATATCATTTATCAATATTAAGTACCTTATTTACAAATATTGATTCAATAATAATAAGTCAATATAGTTGTTATATAATTGGACTTTAAATTGGATCCTCGATAATTGTTTAGTTTGGCTTTCTACATGAGCAACAAAGTGTCCGACTTCATCACAATTATAGCACTTGATCGTAATTTTCCCATACCTTGACTCCTTGCCATCATTCTTCCTTTAATTCCTCTTATCACAGTAAAGTTGGAGGAACTACAGCCTTTCACACACATATGTTTTTTCCTATGGCTTTACACACACATATGTTTTTTCCTATGGCTTTACATGGTTTTGTTTCTGCTCGGGTAAGTTGTTTAAATTTTTGTCAAATTTTACCATTTTGTTTGATATATGGTTATTCGATTATGGTCGTGTCAAATTTTACCCTTTTTGCAAACTTTTTTTAATTATTATTTCACAATCACTAGGTCATAGTACCTATTAGGGAGGAGGAAGTTAAGAATGTAGTCTTGTTCATGCATCAATACAACTCACTAGATCCACATGGGTCGAACTCGGCATTTTTCAAATGTATTGAAATATTTTTAAAAGATATGTTGTTCTATTTTGTCAGATTTTCTTTGATACACGACATGGGCCTAGGGAACTAAATCGTAGGCTTGTATGTCTTATTCCTAAGGTTAAATAACTGAAACATATGGAAGATCTTCGACCTATCTATTTTTATAATGTTGTGATGCGCATACTGTCGAAGGTGGTAGTGAATAAGTTCAAACTATGTTTAATCTAGACAGTGTCTAACAAACAGAGTGCTTTTAATGAAGGAAGGCTATTAGCTCATAATACAATGATTGCTTTGAAGTCACAAGGGAAAAAAGGGTGTGGTTGGGTTAAGAATTGATATTTTAAGGCATAAGATAGGTTGGAATGGATATTTATTGATATAACGATTAAAGTTCTCTTTTACAACTTAAAAAACTTTGGTACACTTTATTTTCTCCTTTTTACCATGTACGAGATTCAAGTATCCGCCACTAGAACTCAATTTGTTAATTATATGGATAAAAAGGATTTTAACATAGAATTGATTTGTTGAGAAATATGTGTAAGTAAAACTAAATTGAACACAATGTGTCTCTCTAATTAATAACCACTCTTTAATTTTGATCAAATATCTCCATTGCAAAGTACTACATTATAAAAAATTAGAGCCTCCATGTATTGAGACATACATGTATACAACACTCTATAATCCACTAGAATACGAGGAAAATTGTAATGTTTCTATCATCTCTACTATTTTCTTATTTATTTTGAATTTAAATTAATTTTAATTTCCATATTGTTAACCATGTTTATTAGATTTAAGGTTTAAGAAATCAAATACCATTACTCAGCTATCATATCACACATTACCATTCTCTTAAAGAGGAACTTAAATAAATTGTGGATATTTCGATAAAGTTTTTGGAGAAAACCTTACCATGTAGCGATATCATTATATATCATTAAGCGTCAAGGTCTGCTCCAAAGAATGATGATCCATTGGTACATCAAGCATTTTCTTGGTGTTGGTGATATTGATGACAAAGTTGTTCTCAAAGAACGGAAAGTTATTAATTTTTGATTATCTTGGAAAGTGTTTTTATATATTTCTACGATTTAACATAGCGTTATTATATAATTTTATGTGCAAAAATTCATAAGCGACAATATCTGATAGTGGCTATAATACATAAGTTGTATTACACAAAATGTGATCATATATTCTTGATTCTAGCAAACTACAATAATTATTGAATTCACTTTATATGTTGAAATATATCTGACCCTCCTAACCCTCCTAACACATAGTCTTATATATTATTTTTATATATAAACAAGAAGTCATGAGTTGCTTATGTAATGAGAGCCAAATAGGTGAAACAAATTGAACACGAGATTTTGTACTCGCTCCATTCAACTTTTATCTGGTCTCAGGCATCACTTGATCTAATATTCGAGGAAAGATTTAATAACATAATAGCAAGGCACACTCCCCTTGCAACAACAACAAGTTAAATAATTTATTCTTATATGGAGCTTAAGCAAAACACTGAAAATATTTTTTGTTTGATTATGTATTCTTTGTGAGATGCATAGAAAGTAGAAACATGTTGAAACCATTATTTGTAGATACAATGTAAATATTACAAATCAGTTCAGTTTATAGATGATTTAAGAATTACAAGTGCAATGATTTTAATTGTAGTCAATTTTTATTTTATCATCTAATTGCTTACAGAATTTTGAGAATCGGATTATTCTGTGCTCATCTCTGTTTTACATTTTTGGATATTATGTGACTATATGTTCAAATCACAGGTTTGTTGTGGAAGCCCCGGGGCTGAAAAACTGCACTGAGAATGATGAACGGTTTAGTCATATTATTCATATTGTTACTGCGGTTATGGTACCTACGTACATTGATAGTTGAGAAGTTATTCGAAGGGCATAGAATTATACAACTGGATCTTATGGCTTGGACTTAATAAAGTAGCATGAAAGGATTCGAGAATAGATCATGTGAGAAATCTAAATGAGGTATATTGTCATTTCTTATATTCAATGTTATAGATTTTGTTGCATCTACATATTGACCAGAGACAAGATTAATAGTAAAATATGTTAGTTCCTCAATTCACTTCGAGAAGCTTTAAAAAAACTATGTCAAAATTCATAATATGAGCCATAACCTTGTGTCCTACTTCCTTTTACTAAGACCACACAATCACTCATAAACGAGACAAGTTATAAATATTTTATCTCTATTTACCTCTTACTAACCATTTCGAAAAACAATGAAATATTTATAAATATTCTACTATAAACTTACGGGTGTTTTTTGTAGTTGCAAGTGATAGGCTGTCTTACTGGTATGGAGATGATTCTTAAGGATGTTGGTTCCTTCATACAACTTGGAAATGGGGTTGGTGCTGCTCTTGCATACTTGGAGAACAACATGCCATTGATTCCATCCTCTCAATTCCCCATTAGTGATTGCAGCAACTATTTCTATTTCCAAATCATTTTATGCTAAATACTATATAAAAAACATGCTTCATGTGGGGTGGTCTATAGTAGACTTACTATATCTTAAACATTGCTTCTTGTATTGATTTGCATGTTTCTTTGTTGACTTATTTTTATGTAAATTTTATCAAATTTAAATGAGTATTTAAAGTATTGTTAGGACTTGGTTTTAGTGGAACAAGTCTTAAATTTTGGTCTGACCAATTCTATTGAAAACATGAATTGTTAGTTTCTTGATGGATTATCTAGGTACAAGAAGATAAATCCAATTAGAAATTATTTTGCTTGCTTAAATAGCAATAATAACTCTTGACTTACAAAGTGAGAAATATTATAGGTTCTATTAGCAAACAAAAATAAATTTTTGGTAGAATAGAAAGCCAATAAGCCATAGTGGGAACATAATAATTATAATTTAATTGACTAATTTATTTCAAGTAAAAAAGTTAAATGTTCATTTAAACTTAAAAGATAAATATTAAATAATTTAAATAAAGATAAATTAAATAGTATTAAGGGTGGCTTTATTAATTTACATATTTAGAATTTGGATCGAATCAATTTTTCTAAAAAACCATTGAATTTGGATTTTATACAAAATTTTGAGGGCCAAGAATGGCGCAAATTACACACATCCGAATTAGATATATGTAAAAAACTTAATTTTATTACTTTTCATTTCTTCAAAAAATAATGTACATTTGTTAAATTTTCTTAAAATATATTAAAGATGTGCAGAATTTTTTCCCATTTAGAATTTTATCCCAAAATATTTTTGTGTAAAAAATTGGATGAAAAATAAAACTATCAAAAAAATTATTTCTATATTTTTAAAATTCCAAATTTGTGTAAATCCAAGTTTTTTCTCTTTATGAGAGAAGCAAAGTTTTATAATAAAATAGATGTTCAGGGAGCTTCGGGCCTTTTTAAATATGACTTTCTTAAGATCGAATCAAACGAGTTTTTCAAATTTTTTATGGTTTATATTTAACACTAAATATAATGTATTTTTATATATCATTTATCAATATTAAGTACCTTATTTACATATATTGATTCAATAATAATTAGTCGATTTAGTTGTTATATAATTAGACTTTAAATTGGATACTGGATAATTGTTCATTATTTTTATCGAATTGTTTAAATTTATATTTTTTGTAAAATACTTGGTGTTGTTGGGAGGCGATAAAGATAAAATAATTTTTTTTTTCATATTCAGTGTATAAAATATTTTCTTATTCATTTATTAATGTTGTGTATTTTTTTAGAAAAGACATATCAGTATTCATTAATCTTGACATTTACATATTTTATATAAGTTACTTTATAATTCAAGATTAAATATTTAATTTGTTCAATTTATTTTGCAAACATAAATATGTTTATGATGATTATTTAAGTTTTATTTTTTACAATATTGTATTTTCCCTGTAAATTTTTATTTTATCCTTAAATTGACGTCTCAATAATGTGTTTAACATATTTTATTAGCAAGAAAATCATAAAAACAAATTTAAACTATTGATATCATTTCAATTTAAATAAATATTGACTTTACTGTGAATAATTCATATAAATTTCCAAAAGTTGATTGTTCAACAGTGTTAGTTTAACAAGATAATATCATTCAACAAAATAAAATATATATGTTTAAATTATTTAATCTCCATTAGTTTATTTTGTAACTTTTACCTAAAATTAAGAAAAGCCCTTTATAATAGAACATTATCCAATTTTTTGTGAGCATAGTTTGTACTCCTGTAATGTATCGTCCCAATTGTTCTTCTGGTCCAAACTTGCTTCAATTCTTCTTCTTGTTGATCAAGACTTGTTTCTTCTTAGCGTTTGGCTTTCTGAATGAGCAGCAAAGTGTCCCACTTCATCACAATTATATCACTTGATGTTTGACTTGTAATTTTCCCATACCTTGACTCCTTGCGATCATTCTTTCTTTAATTCCTCTTATCAAGGTAAAGTTGGAGAAAGTAGAGCCTTTTTTTCAAAAACTTTTTATTTGAAGTCTATATAGCCCATATTTCTAAACTTTTCAACTAAAAGAGCATCAATTTGTAGGATATCTTCATCATTACCATGATCAATTTGTAATTATGTGTATTTGAAAAACTCAGTCAAACACTACATATGTTAACAAACAGATAATGTTTGTTTAAATTTGTGATCACGTACCCACTAACCCATTGAATCGGAGTATTAGTCATTTTATCTCTGTTTAACATTTTCTTTTTTCAAGTACGTTCTATTTCTTATATTTTTACTTATGTATTTTACATGTTTATTGCATACTTCTATATATATATATATAATTAAATTACATTTTTATGAACTTATGTATGACTATTCTAATTCACTTGTTATTAGTTTATTTTATTATTTAGTTCCATGTTTATGTATATAACACTATAGTTTACTTAATTTAATCATTTAGTTTGATGTTGATTATTAAATGTTTTAGTTAATAATCACCATTTTTTTTGTAAATATTTAATGCATGAATTTATGTTTATAATTACGTGTTTTGTGCATGCATAATAATTCATATGTTATATGTTAAATATATGTTTGATTTAGATATGCATTTAGATTAGTGCACCAATTAAATATATGCTCATTTATTAAATTGATTATACTTATTTTGTATAATGATAATTTTACACGTAAGGTTATGAAAATTTTATACACCAATATTTATATTTTGTCCACTTGCATAATCATAAGCATATGTTACCTATTTTATTTATCTTTGTTATTTTATTTTAAGGATTATATAGATGGTAAATATTAAATGTACATCTATTTTATTCTGAATTTAAATAGTTTACATATACTTGATTTATTATTATTATATATAATGTATTTAAGTGTTGAGTTTTTTTTATTTGTGGGTACACTATTTTGAACTATTATTTCAGAATGGTGGTATTTATATGTCAATATAAATTTATTTTGTTACTTGTAGTGACATTTAATTGTTATTATGGGTTAAGCTTTATAAAGTTAAAGTGTGGTTAGCTTAGTGGCATGTACATGTTAACATTCTGATTATTATATTAAGTGTATGTGTGTATGTGTAGGTTCATTTTGGCAACATAATTTGGGAGATATTGCTATTAAGGTAAGTTAACTCTTGACACTTTATTTATTTTAAAATCTTTTAAATATTTTTGCACTGCTATTGTTTTAAAATTTATGGATGAAGGACCATGTTTTACAAATAAGAATTCCCAGTGAGCTCTGATTTATGAACCAGTTAGTAATTGGGTATAGTTCCGGAACTATTGATACCTTACTAGGGAGGGGCGCATTATTGACAGAAATTATGAACTTTTGATACTCTGTCACCAGGTATTTGTGCCTTAACCAGCTGTTGAATTTTATATCTTATGTCATATGGATGTTGAAAAATTATTTTTGTTTTATAAAATTATGATACTTGATCCACTACTGTACAACTGTTTCTTAGCTCTGACAAATTTTGAGGTGCTTAGCTTTTGGGACATCTTAAACTGGATGCTTTCGAACAATATTTTAGTGATTATGTTTGTATTGGAGCTGCTTCTTTATTTTCAGCTTAGATGATTTTATTTCTGTGTGGGATTTTAGAATTTTATAAAAAACTAGAAACTTATTCTTATTATGGATTTAATTTGGAGTTTTACCTGAATATTTAAGTATAACTATTTTCTGAAAAGTTGGCGTATTACAGTTGGTATTCAGAGCCTAGGTTAGCTTCGTGTAGACTGCCCTTTTAGAGTTATGAGTTTAGTTCTTTGCGTTTCCAAAAAAAACTACTTTTATTTTTTTTTGGTTAAATATTTTTTGACTTTCTCGATGCAGAAATATTTTTGGTATCATTAAATATTTTTGGTATGTTTAAATTTGGGGACCAATTTTTTTAAGGAGAGTAGAATGTAATAACCATGATTTTTGTAATTATATAAGAAAAATAATATTTTATTATAAAGATTTTTTATTAAATCTAAAGACACGTATTTTTATATTAAAAATAAACATTTCTAGTTATCTGAAATATTTAAGTAAGGTTAAAAAAATTGTTTTAATTTATATGTGCATAATTTTAATTTTATATATATTTGTTTTATCACTAGAATTTAATAATAGGTGTAGTTATGTTGTGTATATTTATTAGTACGTGTTATGTGTATTTGAAAAACTCAATAAAACACTACATGTTAACAAAGACATAATGTTTGTTTAAATTTGTGATCACGTACCCACTAACCCATTGAATCGAAGTATTAGTCATTTTATCTCTGTTTAACATTTTCTTTTTTCAAGTACGTTCTATTTCCTATATTTTTACTTATTTATTTTACATGTTTATTGCATACTTCTATATATATATATAATTAAATTACATTTTTGTGAACTTATGTATGACTATTATAATTCACTTGGTATTAGTTTATTTTATTATTTAGTTCCATGGTTATGTGTATAACACTATAGTTTACTTAATTTAATCATTTAGTTTGATGTTGATTATTAAATGCTTTAGTTAATAATCTCCATTTTTTGTAAATATTTAATGCATGAATTTATGTTTATAATTACGTGTTTTGTGCATGCATAATAATTCATATATTATATGTTAAATATATGTTTGATTTAGATATGCATTTAGATTAGTGCACCAATTAAATATATGCTCATTTACTAAATTGATTATACTTATTTTGTATAATGATATTTTCACACGTAAGGTTATGAAAATTTTATACACCAATATTTATATTTTGTCCACTTGCATAATCATAAGCATATGTTACCTATTTTATTTATCTTTATTATTTTATTTTAAGGATTATATACATAGTAAATATTAAATGCACATCTATTTTATTCTGAATTTAAATAGTTTACATATATTTGATTTATTATTATTATATATAATGTATTTAAGTGTTGAGTTTGTTTTATTTGCCCGTACACTATTTTGAACTATTATATGAGAATGGTCGTATTTATATGTCAATATGAATTTATTTTGTCACTTGTAGTGACATTTAATTGTTATTATGGATTAAGCTTTATAAAGTTAAAGTGTGGTTAGCTTAGTGGGATGTACATGTTAACATTGTGATTATTATATATGTCTACGTTCATTTTGGCAACATAATTTGCGAGATATTCCTATTAAGGTAAGTTAACTCTTCACACTTTATTTATTTTAAAATCTTTTAAATATTTTTGCACTGCTTTTATTTTAAAATTTATGGATCAAGTACCTGTTTTACAAATAAGAATTCCCAGTGAGCTCTGACTTAAGCAATTAGTAATTCCGTATAGTTCCGGAACAAGCCTTACTACGGACCTTCGGGAGCGCACACTCTATGATACCTTAGTAAGGGCGCATTATTGACAGAAATTATGAACTTTTGATACTGTGTCACCAGGTATTTGTGGCCTTATCGAGCTGTGGAATTTTATATCTTATGTCATATGGATTTTGAAAAATGATTTTTGTTTTATAAAATTATGATACTTGATCCACTAGTGTGGAAATGTTTTCTTGCTGGATTCTTGGCTCATTACTCACAAATTTTTAGGTGCTTTGCTTTTGCGACATCTTAAAGGTGGATGCTTTGGAACAATATTTTAGTGATTATGTTTGTATTGGAGCTGCATCTCCCAAGATTTGCTTTATTTTCAGCTTAGATGATTTTATTTCTGTCTGGGATTTTAGAATTTTATGAAAAACTAGAAACTTATTCTTATTATGGATTTAATTTGGAGTTTTAGGTTAATATTTAAGTTTAACTATTTTCTGAAAAGTTGGGGTATTACAAATTTCACTTCCTAAATAATTTTGTAAGCCATCATGAGTATTTGAGACTCAGTGTCAGACTATAAAATCATGGCCTTTCATTTTGAAATGGCTATTTCTTGTAAATTTCTCTCTTGTTTTTCCTCTACCATGAGAGAAACATGTCTTGTCGCATTTCGTCTTACTTTTCTACTCCATCTCCGGGTCATTAGTTTTCAGAATTCCATATATCTTAACTAGAGATCTGTCTTCAAGATCGTAATTATCCCTTATTGATATAACTTTCAAGTCACACTTTTGAGGAAGTGCAAGAAGAACCTTCAAGTTTGAATGTGCAGGATCATACTCTATGTCAACAAGTGACAAATCATTCAACAATTTCTGAAATCTATCATAGATTTCAAACAAAGACTCATCAACTTTTGAGTCAATGTGCTCATACTGGTGATTGAGTATTGTCCTTCGAATCTTCTTCATAGCCGTTGTTTTGCTCAAATTTCCTTGGTTGTTTTGCATCCAATAAACCTAAACCTAGGGGACATCACACTGTCTAGATTGTTATGCGAAAATGTCCAACTTTTCCTTCTTTTTTTACCACAAATAGCAACAACCAGTTTCATGGGATAATCAGGTCCATCATATAGTCATCTCAACTTTACAGAAATGATATTCATTAATTTTCAAAATTGGAAATTTGAGGGTTTCATATATGCTCATATTGTTGTTGATTTGGTTCATGGCTAATGGTGACCGCACATTTTGTTGAGTTTCATTATCTGCTTGTGGATCTTAAATTGATTTTATATAAACACCAAGCTTTGATATCAATTTTTAGGCCTTTAATTACCTATAGAGGGGGTCAATATAATTATAACAATCAAATCCAATTATGTACTCAATAATGAAGAATAGTTTTTATATTATTGAATAAAAACTTATTACAAAATTCTCTAGCTCAAGATGAGCAAATATGCTTGTAGGTTATGTGTATGATAAAATAAATGCACCAGTTTTAACCTACTAGTGTTAACCTAATTTCTGCTTATATACTGCACACTTAGACAATCAATATAAAGATAAAATCAATAAGGAATCCCAATACATATACTATAATATCAAAAAAATACTAATATGAACAATGTTGATGAGAAGTATTCTTGAGGTCATTTTTGTTAAACTCTCATATGAAATACTAATGGAAAAAATGTGATAGTTATATACTGATATCATCAACTTTTGACACCAAATTTTTTGAAGGTTTATAAGCCATTTTTTAATTTTCACTAAATCAGAATTCAATTCCCACCGACATCGCTAGGTTTCGCCTTTGGACAAAAAATGAGGTATGTTCTGGGATTTGACAAACTTTGAATTTAAATTATGATCTCCTTTTTAATAGTTTTTCTCTGAATTTAGTGATCTTATTAGTTTTTTATATTTTCTTAAATATTTGCAAGAAAAGAAATGTTTATTCAAATAACTAATTTGGATTAAAATTACTCAAAGAACTATAAAAAATGGGGAGTACAAAATATAAGTAATGTAAATGATAATAGTCATTTCATACCAAAGTCAATATAAATGATGAATTACTTAAAATCTTAGGCCAAACTTAGTAGAATATACTTCATCCTATAATACATGTTTTTTGAACTTTGTTCATGTAAAATTTATAATTTTACATATATTTTTGAAATAAATATTTTTTTGAATTAAAGTTTAATATTAATAATTTTATAAAAAGAAGAAATTCTAGAAGTAATTTTTGTACGTATCCTCTTTATTCATCTTTAAAAAATAATGGAATTATATTTTGGTACATATTTGACAAAATAATGTTCTTTTTGCATTTCATACCCACCTTGTGAAAAGACCCAAAATTTGTTGGAAAACTTGTCTACTGAAAATTTTGAGTTACAAAACAAGTTTATAAATATAAGCATTGTTTTAAATAATAAATTTTTATTAAAATTGAAAATATTAAAAATATTCATTATAATTATGTTAAAGTACATATGGTCAAGTCAAACAACTTTTATACTTAGACACTATCAGTGGATTTCTCATTCAATTTCTTCCCAATTTAGATTTTTCGCGATCAACAATGAATGAATATGGTATATGTAGTGTTACCCACAATATATTGTCATTTTACATGTTCAAATCAAATTGACTAAGAATAAAATAAAAATCAGCAATCATATTATTCTTCATTTTAATTCCTGTGTTTAAATAAACATAGCAATTAGTAAATATTTTTAAAAATTGTATTGTCAAAAATTTGGTATGTTATCTTATACCTCTAGAAATTTAATTTGATTAAATGTTGTCATGGTAATATTAATTTTTACATGACCAATAATATGTGAATTATTATTGTGAGAGGTTTGTAAGACTTGAATGTATGATAGTAGTACTTCTATTATTCTTAGTTAGGGTTGTAGTAGTACAAATATTATTGTTAGTTCAGGTGAGTAGGGAATTAATATATAATTTCACTAAATAAAATTTAAAATTTTCAAGAAAATATCATTTTTAGTTAAGTTTTTTATACAATGCTTACCACTTAATTTATAGAATCTCATTTTATTTACAATACAAAATTAATTAGAGTAATGCTTGTTTACTTATGGTTATAAATCAACACCCAATTAGTTTGTATAATACATGGAGCAGACTTCGTTAAATTATATTTTTATAAAAAGAAAAAATTTGAATTTGTAATAAGAAATTGATACTAAGATAAAAAACAATTTAAACTAAATTGGGCCCATTGAAACCCATGATATACAATTGGGCCTGCAAAATATAGGATAGTAAAAAGGTAGGTAAAACCCTAATATCAGCACAAGCCCGCCTCCTTACAAACAAAATGAATTTGTACATGGCCATGAAATAGGCCATGAAATAGTGTTTTGAGTTATTTGTTTTTTCTATGAAAGAATGTTTTGGTGCTCTAAGGTTAAACACATCTCCAAATGAATTGGTGGAGGACTAAGTGGATAAGGTTTACGGGTTATAATGAATTGATGTTGTTTAACAAAGTTAAGGTAATAATTTATATTTCCCTGTTTCTTCATTTTCTTTTCATATGTGTTATTTGCATGAACTTTTTGTAGAAATCAAACACTAAAATAAGTATCCCATTTTCCTTGTATATATGTATGTAGATTTAAATGGAATGTCACTTGTATTTGTTTTTACATGACCTCTACGTCAAGAATTATCCTTTCAAGATTATATATCAGGGTTAGAAAAAAAGTCAGTTACATTTGTATTAATTTTTTTTGTTCCTTATATATAATCAAATACATGATATAGGAAAAAAAGAAATTCTATAGAAAAGAAGCCCACATATTATTTATATTTTATGTTCATATCTGTTGAATTATACTATTAAATTTATTTTATGTTTATGTATGACCTTACTTTAGAGATATTTTCACAGGAATTATATTTTTCTTGCTACTTGCAACAAGTTCCGAAAACAATAAAGAAAATGCTCCAAGTGCCTTCCCTTTCCCTTTCTAATTATCGAGTAAAGACTTGATAACTTAATAGCAAGGCACACTCCCCTTGCAAAACAACAAGTTAAATGCTTTGTTCTTATACACAGCTTAAGCAAAACACTGAAAATACTTTTTGTTTGATTATGTATTCTTTGTGTGATGCATAGAAAGTAGAAACATGTTGAAACCTTTATTTATAGATACAAGGTAAATATTACACACGAATTCGGTTTATAGATACAAGGTAAATATTACATGTTTGTTGTGGAGGCCTAGGGGTGAAAAACTGCACGGAGAAAGATGAACGGTTTAGTCATATTAGTCATATTGTTACTACGGTTATGGTAAGTGCCTACATTTATAGTTCAGAAGTTATTATAAGGGCATAGAATGATACAACTGCATCTTATGGCTTGGACTTAATAAAGTTGCATGACAGGATTCGAGGATAGATCATGTTAGAAATCTAAATGAGGTATATTGTAATTTCTTATATTTAATGTTATAGATTTTGTTGCATCTACATATTGACCAGAGACAAGATTAATAGTAAAATATGTTAGTTCCTCAATTCTCTTTGAGAAGCTTTAACAAAACTATGTCAAATTCATAATATGAGCCATAACCTTGTATCATATTTCCGTTTGCTAAGACCACACAATCACTCATAAACCAGACAAGTTATAAATATTTTCTCTATTTACCTCTTACTAACCATTTCGAAGAACAATGAAATAATTATAAATATTCTACTATAAACTTACACCTGTTTTCTGTAGTTGCAAGTGATAGGTTGTCTTACTGGTACCGAGATGATTCTTAAGGATATTGGTTACTTGGTACAACTTGGAAGTGGGGTTGCTGCAGCTTCTGCATACTTGGAGAACACCATGCTAATGATTCCATCGTGAATTACCCATTAGTGATTGCAACAACTATTTCTAAATCATTTTATGCTAAATACTATTTAAGAAACATGCTTCATGTGGGGTGGTCTATAGTAGAGTTACTATATCTTAAACACTGCTTCTTGCATTGATTTGCAGGTTTCTTTGTTGACTTATTTATATGTAAATTTTATCAAATTTAAATGAGTATTTAAAGTGTTGTTAGGACTTGGTTTTAATAGAACAAGTCTTGAATTTTGGTGTGACTAATTCTATTGAAAACATGAATTGTTAGTTTCTTGATGAATTATCTAGGTACAAGAAGATAAATCCAATTAGAAGTTATTTTGCTTGCTTAAATGTCAATAATAACTCTTGACTTACAAAGTGAGAAATATTATACGTTCTATGAGAAAACGAAAATAAAATTTTGGTAGAATAGAAAGCGAATAAGCCACAGTGGGAACATAATAATTATAATTTAATTGAATATTCTAATTCAACTAAAAAAGATAATTGTTCATTTCAACTTAAAAGATAAATATTTAATAATTTAAATAAAGATAAATTAAATAGTTTTAGGGGTGTCATAATTAATTTAAATATTTAGAATTTGGATCAAATCAATTTTTCTAAAAAAATAATCAATCTGGATTTTATACAAAATTTTGAGGCCCAAGAATGGCGCACATCCGAATTAGATATATGTAAAAAACTTAATTTTATTAATTTTCATTTCTTTAAAAAATAATGTACATTTGTTAAATTTGCTTTAAATATATTAAAGATGTGTAGAATTTTATACCAAAAATTTTTAGTGTGAAAAATTGGATGAAAAATAAACTATCAAACAAATTATTTTGATATTTTTAAAATTCCGAATTTGGGCTAATCGATGTTTTTTCTCTTTAGGAGAAAAGCAAAGTTTTATAATAAAATATATGTTGAGAATGCTTCGGGCCTTTTTAAATATGACTTTCTTAAGATCGAATCAGACGAGTTTTTCAATTTTTTTATGGTTTATAATTAACACTAAATATAATGTATTTTTATATATCATTTATCAATATTAAGTACCTTATTTACAAATATTGATTCAATAATAATAAGTCAATATAGTTGTTATATAATTGGACTTTAAATTGGATCCTCGATAATTGTTTAGTTTGGCTTTCTGCATGAGCAACAAAGTGTCCGACTTGATCACAATTATAGCACTTGATCGTAATTTTCCCATACCTTGACTCCTTGCCATCATTCTTCCTTTAATTCCTCTTATCACCGTAAAGTTGGAGGAACTACAGCCTTTTTTTCAAAAACATTTTTTTTAAAGTCTATATAGACCATATTTCTAAACTTTTTATCTAAAAGAGCATCAATTTGTAGGATATCTTCATCATTTCCATGATCAATTTCAGTTCCTCAATAATTTTGTAAGTCATCATGAGTATTTGAGACTCAGTGTCAGACTATACAATGATGGCCTTTCATTTTGAAATGGCTCTTTCTAGCAAATTTCTCTCTTGTTTTTTCCTCTACCCTGAGAGAAACATGTCTTGTCCCATTTGGTCTTACTTTTCTACTCCATCTCCAGTTCATTAGTTTTGAGAATTGCATATATCTCAACTAGAGATGTGTCTTCAAGATCATAGTTATCCCTTATTGATATAAATTTCAAGTCACACTTTTGAGGAAGTGCAAGAAGAAACTTCAAGTTTGAATCTGCTGGATCATACTCTATGTCAACAAGTCACAAATCATTCAACAATTTGTGAAATCTATCATAGATTTCAAAAAAAGACTCATCAACTTTTGAGTCAAAGTGCTCATACTAGTGATTTACTATTCTCCATGGAATCTTCTTGATAGCCGTTGTGCCTTACACTTAACCACCTAAGTGTGTCAATAGTCATCTGGACTTTACATAAATGATATTCATTAATTTTCAAGATTGGAAATTTGAGGGTTTCATATCTGCTCATATTGTTGTTGATTTGGTTTATGGCTAATGCTGACCTCACATTTTGTTGAGTTTCATTATCTGCCATTAATAATTATTTTCTCGATCTTAAAGTGATTTTATATAAACACCAAGCTTTGATATCAATTTTTAGGCCTTTAATTACCTATAGAGGGGATCAATATAATTATAACAATCAAATCCAATTACGTACTCAATAATAAAGAATAGTTTTTACATTATTGAATAAAAACTTATTAAAAAAATTTCCTAGCTATACATGAGCAAATATCTTGAGAGCTTGTAGGTTATGCCTATGATAAAAAAAATGCACAAGTGTTAACCTACTAGTGTTAACCTAATTTTTGCTTCTATATTGCACACTTACACACAATCAATATAAAGATAAAATCAATAAGGAATCCTAATGCATATGCTATAATATCAAAAAAATACTAACACTTACACACAATCAATATAAAGATAAAATCAATAAGGAATCCTAATGCATATGCTATAATATCAAAAAAAATACTAATATGAACAATATTGATGAGAAGTATTCATCAATAAATAGTGATGTGGTCATTTTTGTTAAACTCTCATATGTAATACTAATGGAAAAAATGTGATAGTTATTTACTAATATCATAAACTTTTGACACCATTTTTTTTGAAGTTTTATAAACCATTTTTTAATTTTCAGGAAATCAGAACTCAATTCCTACCACATGGGTAGGTTCCGCCTTTGGGCACAAATTGAGGTATGTTCTGGGATTTGACAAACTTTGAATTTAAATTTTGATCTCCTTTTTTAATATTTTTTCTTGGAATTTGGGGATCTTATTCTTTTTTTATATTTTCTTAAAATATTTGCAAGAAATGTTTATTCAAATAACTAATTTTGGATTAAAATTACTCAAAGAACTATAAAAAATGGTGAGTACAAAATATAAGTAATGTAAATGACATTTAAATAATTTTAATATATTTTTGTAAGCATTAATTATTTGTCGAAAACATATTTTCATTATAAAATTTTCTCAACTGAAGTTAGAAACTTATAATTTTCTGCTTAAATCATTACTTTGCATGATTATTAAAATATTTTATTTAAGAAAAATATTTTCTAACACTAATATACCGGTAGATTCAAATCATAACTAAAAAATTACAAAGTTGGTATGAAATTTAAGTAGTCATTTTCTACTATTTGTTATATAGAAAAAAATGCTTATTGGGCCATAATAGTCATTTCATACCAAAGTCAATATAAATGATGAATTACATAAAATCTTAGGCCAAACTTAGTAGAATATACTTCATCCCATAATACATGTTTTTTGAACTTTGTTCATGTAAAATTAATAATTTATGTAATAATAATTTTTTTTGAATTAAAGTTTAATATTAATAATTTTATTCAAAGAAGGAAATTCTAGAAGTAATTTTTGTACGTATCCTCTTTATTCATCTTAAAAAAATAATGGAATTATATTTTGGTACATATTTGACAAAATAATGTTCTCTTTGCATTTCATACCCACCTTGTAAAAAGATCCAAAATTTGTTGGAAAACTTGTCTATTAAAAATTTTGAGTTACAAAACAAATTTATAAATAAAAGCATTGTTTTAAATAATAAATTTTCATCAGAATTGAAAATATTAAAAATATTCATTATAATTATGTCAAAGTACATATGGGTAAGTTAAACAACTTATGTACTTAGACACTATCAGCTGCATTTCTCATTCAATTTCTTCCCAATTTAGATTTTTCCCAATCAACCGGTGAATGAATATGGTATATATAGTGTTACCCACAATATATTGTCATTTTACATATTCAACTCAAATTGACTAAGAATAAAATAAAAATCAACAATCATATTATCATTCATTTTAATTCATGTGTTTAAATAAAGATAGCAATTAGTAAATATTTTTAAAATTGTATCATTTTTCCCATAAGTATAACTTATTTGTCAAAAATTTGGAATGTATCTTATACCTCTAGAAATTTAATTTGATTAAATATTGTTATGGTAATATTAATTTTTACATGACCAATAATATCTGAATTATTGTGAGAGGTTTTTAAGACTTGAATGTATGATAGTAGTACTTCTATTATTCTTAGTTGGGTTGTAGTAGTACATATATTATTGTTAGTTGAGGTCAGTAGGGAATTTATATATAATTTTACTAAATAAAATTTAAAATTTCCGAGAAAATATCATTTTTAGTTAAGTTTTTTATAAAATTCTTACCACTTAATTTATAGAATCTCATTTTATTTACAATATAAAATAAATTAGAGTAATGCCTGTTTACTTATGGTTGTAAATCAACACCCAATTAGTTTGTATAATACATGGAGCAGACTTTGTTAAATTATATTTTTATAAAAATAATTTTTTTTAATTTGTAATAAGAAAATCATACTAAGATAAAAAATAATTTAAACTAAATTGGGCCCATTGAAACCCATGATATACAATTGGGCCTGCAAAATATAGAATATTAAAAAGGTAGGTAAAACCCTAATATCAGCACAAGCCCGCCGCCCTTACAAACTAAATGAATTTGTACATGGCCATCAAATAGGCCATAAAATAGTGTTTTGGAGTTATTTGTATTTTCTATGAAAGAGTGTTTTCGTGCTCTAAGGTTAAACACATCTCCAAATGAATTGGTGGAGGACTAATCAATTGAATTGGTGGAGGACTAAGTGGATAAGGTTTACAGGTTATCAAGAATTGATGTTGTTTAACAAAGTTAAGGTAATAATTTATATTTTCCTGTTTCTTCATTTTCTTTTCATATGTGTTATTTGCATAAACTTTTGGTAGAAATCAAACACTGAAATAAGTATCCCATTTTCCATGTATATATGTATGTAGATTTACATGGAATGTCACTTGTATTTGTTTTTACATGACCTCTATGTCAAGAATTATCCTTTCAAGATTATATGTCAAGGTTAGAAAAAAAATCAGTTATATTTGTAATAATTTTTTTTTTTCCTCATAAATACTCAAATACATGATATATGAAAAAAATGAAAATTTATAGAACATAAACCCAGACATTATTTATATTTTATGTTCATATTTGTTGAATTATACTATTAAATTTATTTTATGTGTATGTATGACCTTACTTTAGAGACATTTTCACAGGAATTATATTTTTCTTGCTACTTGCAACAAGTTCCGAAAACAATGAAGAAAATGCTCCAAGTGCCATCCCTTTCTCTTCATCAATATACCGTGTAAGGTTTCTTTGTTATTCTTTAACTTTTACCATGCCAATATATATTATTAATATAAATGCAGATAGTATAAGTGGATCTATGTGGGGTGTTTTTTTTTTCTAATGTATATATGACAAAAAACTCTAAATTACTCTCTGTTGACCTAATAAAACACGAAGTTTACTTATATTCGGAGTTTACCACCTCACGAAGCCCCATCACTTTTTAACTTCATTTCACAACACACATGGTTGAAAATGAGATTTCTTACTTGATAGATATTTAGGCTTTGTTTGGGAAATTTTTTAGTGTTGGAAGAACTTATATTTTCAATACATGAATAGGTAGGGTCACCATTTTCAGCCTCACTGGAACCCGTTGCTTAGTAACTTCTATAGATCTGTAACTAATTGAAAACTATAGTGTTATGGTTTTTCTTTAATCTACTAGTAATATTGTTGGCGGTGTCACTGGTGATGATAATTTTACTAGTCCAATCGGTGGCACTAGTAGTCGTAATCTTAGGAGTGGAATTGGTGCTGGGATTGTTGGTGGTGAAGTTCATGCTAACTTAAGGAGTATCATTGGTGGTAACTTTAATAATGACATAAGTGGTGGTAGCATTGGTGGTATATTGGGTAGTTTTAAAAGTGGGATTAGTGGAGCAAGACTAGCATCTTTAGTGGTTACATTGGTGGTACCAGAAACGATAATATTAGTAGTGGATTTGCTGGCATTGATGGTGTCATTGGTCTTTGTGCTCTTATTAGGGCAATTGGTGGCATTGAAAGCGGTAATCTTTGCTAGAGAATTGGTGGTGGTATTATTGGTGATGGTGTTCAAGTTCGTGCTAGCTTAAGCAGTTCTATTTATGGCCTGTTTAATTTTGGTATTACAGGTGGTAGCTTTGATGTTATATTAGTTAGTCTTAGTAGTGGCATTGGTGGTGGCATTGGTGGTGGCATTGGTGATAGCTTAGTGGTCGTATTGGTAGCTTAGTGGTGGTATTATTGGTGTTGGTGTTGAAGTTCGTGCTAGCTTAAGCCGTTCCATTTATGGCCAGTTTAATTATGGTATTACAGGTGGTAGCATTGATGTTATATTGGTTAGTCTTAGTAGTGGCAATTTATAGTAGCATTGTTGGTAACTTTAGTGGTAGTACTGGTTGTATATTAGGTAATATTAGTAGTTGATTTAGCTTCAGAGATGGTGGTTGTGACGCCCTCCAAACCTGGGTCAGAAGTTTGGGGTTCACAACAAACATATTATATAAACCTGTATATGAAATATTATATGCAATTACCCTTATTTATGCAACCACGGATCACTATAGGTTAAAGTATGAGAAACCAACCACAACCTTGACTTTTATTATGTCATACCAAATCCTAACTAGTTTAACTTACAACTGAAAATGAAATCATTCTTACAAACTTGCATAACTCAAACTAGCTCGATCCAACTCAACCGGGAATCCTAGATCGCATACTGGACTGGGGATCCTCGTTACCAATAATTTCCATTTTAACTATAGAATGACTTAAACAGATTCACAAGGGTTAGCTAACTAGCTCAGCAAGTTATAATAATAATAACCGGGTGTTAACAATGATCAATTGAAATGATTCATAGGAATCTAGTTCCTTGTTAAGGAACTATTAGAATTCAATATTCATTTTTAAGTTTAAAACCAAGATTAGGCTGCTGATCAGTGACACACTAACCCGATTAAGGCACACAGCTTTGTTCTCTATACTGGATTCAAGGCACACATTGACCTAATATGACCACCAATCTGGTCTGACCACGAATCTGTTCCATATTTAGAAATCTATCCAATTCTATAACAATTCAACATCATAAATATTGTAATTCAATAAAATAGAATCATAATTAACATTGATAAAACATTTATTTCGGGGCATAAAGTAATTCATCAATATTACCAGAGTATACCAGGGTATGTATGAGGAATAAATTCTAGCCTGTAGGAGAATCAGGAATTAGATGAGTAATGGTTATACAAGGTTTAGTTCACTATACCATAGAATTGCTTTCGCAACCAGATTTTTAAAACCATCTAAAAAACGTTGCTGGTGAAAGGTGATTTAATGTCTATTGCAAGGGATTTTAAAAATATTGCAATTGAATCAACAAAATTTCGAGGTCGTTACAAATACATATTATTGCAATACATTATATAATCGTTACAGTAGATAAGAGATTTGGGCCCAAAAGTTAGGCGGTCTTGTTCAAAACTTGCCAGCGGGCTTGCTGAAATTGTTTTCTCGGTTGTCTATTAAATAAACAAAAAAAACACAGACTATCAAACAATCTCCACTGTGACGAAAGATTAAATCTTTGCTGAAATATTTCTCTCAAACACTGAATATTAAATCTTTGTAAAGACTAAAGCTCCAAGAAGATTAAATCTCGGAAAAGATTAAACCTTGAACGGAATGTATTTTTTCCCCAAATCATCTTTCCTAAAGTTCTTTCAATTCACTAAATTTAATTTAGGAGAAGATTAAATTTGGTCGATTATTGTTAATTATTGTTTAATTTACCTCCTTGCTTTCGTGTTTCTATGTTATTTTGTGTTTGGGATCTTTTATGGATGTTACACTATGTGTTAATTAGGGTTTTGTTTATTAAGTTATATTTATCTGTCAATCGTGTCTTATTATCAGTTCTGAGTTGTAATGGGATTTGTTTGGAATGACAGTGGTATGAAATTGTAAGGTATCACTTGTCGTTGTAAAAGTAGAATTTGTATTTTGGACTTTTTGTTTGCTCCATGTTCTAGTAGTTTGTTAATCTTTATAGAATGAAGTACTACAAAAAAGAAATTCAATACTTTCAGATGTTTTATTATATATCGACTCGTTAAATAAAAAGCTTGTGTCCAATCGCCTAGGTCATATAAAGGTATTTGTATAATTGTTTATTAATAATCAATTAAGCAAGTGTTATTATAATTCACATCTTATAATTTTTTTTACTGGTTTCATTTTAGAAAAAGATAAAAGAAAATTGTGAGAAGATGACCCGAGCTACGGGAAGTGAGAACGAGTGTCTTGAAAGAAGAGATACCATAAGTGTCGATAACAAGAATAGTTCAAGGACGGAGAGGCGATATGTTACTAATACAAATAACGAAGAAAATGACATCTATAGTATTGGTGGAGGACATTGATCTGCAACTATGACCTTGCTACCTACTACAAGGAAATGTATCAAGTTAGCAAAAGTGGAAAGGTTGCCATCTTTTATAACATGGATTCCCTTGGATAGGTAAAACATTTTGTGCTCTTTTTTGACAACTCCTTATCATTTGGTGATAAGGAATTAAATTAAATTTCAATATGAGATTCTCAGATTGTTATTTATAAATCCCGGTACCTGACTTTCTCTTTGTAGGGTCATTTCTCCATAAACATAGATCAAATCGACTCATCAAAAAAGGTATATTGTAATTATGGGACATGCATATCTGATATTCCTTGTTATGGCATCCACATCTATATGTCTTCCACTATGATTTAGTTGGATAGTACACACACATATGTTTTTTCCTATGGTTTTACATGGTTTTGTTTCTGCTCGGGTAAGTTGTTTAATTTTTTGTCAAATTTTACCGTTTTCTTTGATATATGGTTATTCGATTAAGGTCGTGTCAAATTTTACCCTTTTTGTAAACTTTTTTTAATTATTATTTCACAATCACTAGGTCATAGTACCTATTAGGGAGGAGGAAGTTAAGAATGTAGTCTTGTTCATGCATCAATACAACTCACTAGATCCACATGGGTCGAACCTGGCATTTTTCAAACGTATTGAAATATTTTTAAAAGATATGTTGTTCTATTTTGTCAGATTTTCTTTGATACACGACATGGGCCTAGGGAACTAAATCGTAGGCTTGTATGTCTTATTCCTAAGGTTAAACAACTGAAACATATGGAAGATCTTCGACCTATCTATTTTTATAATGTTGTGATGCACATACTGTCGAAGGTGGTGGTGAATAAGTTCAAACTATGTTTAATCTAGACAGTGTCTAACAAACAGAGTGCTTTGAATGAAGGGAGGCTATTAGCTCATAATACAATGATTGCTTTGAAGTCACAAGGGAGAAAAAGGTGTGGCTGGGTTAAGAATTGATATTTTAAGGTATAAGATAGGTTGGAATGGATATTTATTGATATAACGATTAAAGTTCTCTTTTACAACTTAAAAAACTTTGGTATACTTTATTTTCTCCTTTTTACCATGTACGAGATTCAAGAATTCGCCACTAGAACTCAATTTGTTAATTATATGGATAAAAAGGATTTTAACATAAAATTGATTTGTTGAGAAATATGTGTAAGTAAAACTAAATTGAACACAATGTGTCTCTCTAATTAATAACCACTCTTTAATTTTGATCAAATTTCTCCATTGCAAAGTACTACATTATAAAAAATTAGAGCCTCCATGTATTGAGACATACATGTATATAACACTCTATAATCCACTAGAATAAGAGGAAAATTGTAATATTTATATCATCCCTACTATTTTCTTATTTATTTTAAATTTAAATTAATTTTAATTTCCATATTGTTAACCATGTTTATTAGATTTAAGGTTTAAGAAATCAAATACCATTACTCAGCTATCATATCACACATTACCATTCTCTTATAGAGGAACTAAAATAAATTGGGGATATTTTGATAAAGTTTTTGGAGAAAACCTTACCATTTAGCAATATCATTATATATTGTACATCAAGCATTTTCTTGGTGTTGGTGATATTGATGACAAAGTTGTTCTCAAAGAACGGAAAGTTATTAATTTTTGATTATCTTGGAAAGTATTTTTATATATTTCTATGATTTAACATAGCGTTATTATATAATTTTATGTGCAAAAATTCATAAGCGACAATATCTGATAGTGGCTATAATACATAAGTTGTATTACACAAAATGTGACCATATATTCTTGATTCTAGCAAACTACAATAATTATTGAATTCACTTTATATGTTGAAATATATTTGACCGTCATAACCCTCCTAACACAGAGTCTTATATATTATTTTTATATATAAACAAGAAGTCATGAGTTTCCTATGTAATGAGAGCCAAATAGGTGAAACAAATTGAACACGAGATTTTGTACTCGCTCCATTCAACTTCTATCTGGTCTCACATCACTTGATCTAATATTTGAGGAAAGACTTGATAACATAATAGCAAGGCACACTCCCCTTGCAACAACAACAAGTTAAATGCTTTATTCTTATATGCAGCTTAAGCAAAACACTGAAAATATTTTTTGTTTGATTATGTATTCTTTGTGAGATGCATAGAAAGTAGAAACATGTTGAAACCATTATTTATAGATACAATGTAAATATTACAAACCAGTTCAGTTTATAGATGATTTAAGAATTACAAGTGCAATGATTTTAATTGTAGTCGATTTTTATTTCATCATCTAATTGCTTACAGAACTTTAAGAATCGGATTATTCTGTGCTCATCTCTGTTTTACATTTTTGGATATTGTGTGACTATATGTTCATATCACAGGTTTGTTGTGGAAGCCTCGGGGCTGAAAAACTGCACTGAGAAAGATGAACGGTTTAGTCATATTAGTCATATTGTTACTGCGGTTATGGTACGTGCGTACATTGATAGTTGAGAAGTTATTAGGAGGGCATAGAATGATACAACTGGATCTTATGGCTTGGACTTAATAAAGTAGCATGAAAGGATTCGAGGATAGATCATGTGAGAAATCTAAATGAGGTATATTGTCATTTTCTCTCTATTTACCTCTTACTAACTATTTCGAAAAACAATGAAATATTTATAAATATTCTACTATAAACTTACGGGTGTTTTTTGTAGTTGCAAGTGATATGCTGTCTTACTGGTATGGAGATGATTCTTAAGGATGTTGGTTCCTTGGTACAACTTGGAAGTGGGGTTGCTGCTGCTCTTGCATACTTGGAGAACAACATGCCATTGATTCCATCCTCTGAATTCCCCATTAGTGATTGCAGCAACTATTACTATTTCTAAATCATTTTATGCTAAATACTATATAAAAAACATGCTTCATGTGGGGTGGTCTATAGTAGACTTACTATATCTTAAACACTGCTTCTTGTATTGATTTGCATGTTTCTTTGTTGACTTATTTTTATGTAAATTTTATCAAATTTAAGTGAGTGTTTAAAGTGTTGTTAGGACTTGGTTTTAGTGGAACAAGTCTTGAATTTTGGTCTGACCAATTCTATTGAAAACATGAATTGTTAGTTTCTTGATGGATTATCTAGGTACAAGAAGAAAAATCCAATTAAAAGTTATTTTGCTTGCTTAAATAGCAATAATAACTCTTGACTTACAAAGTGAGAGATATTATAGGTTCTTTTTTTTTTTTTGCCACGGAAAGAAAGATTTATTAATCATGAAAATCTTTACAAAGCAAAATGATAAAAAGCAGGGGGAACATTCTCCCCTTCCCACTTACGTTCAGCTATGACACAGTTATACCTCGCTACATAATGAGCAACACTGTTAGCAGAACGCTTAACAAAACGAAGCACTACATTCTGGTTTCGGAGATTCTCCAAAAGCTTCCTGCATTCATCCACAACTCGTCCTAAGTATGAATAACTTGAGAAAGAGTTGCGAATTAATTGGATAACCTGGAGACAATCACACTCGATTATGGCATTCGAAACAATATTGTCTTTGATCCAACTAAGGTCTTCTCTAATGCCCATACTCTCTGCTAGTTCTGGAGATGCTTTACCGACGGAGCACTTTGACAAAGCCTGAATAAGCTGGCCTGAATGATCCCGAACAATAATAGCATGGCTGTATCGAGATGGATTCTCGAACAAAGCTGCATCTACGTTCACCTTAACACTATTCAACGATGGGGGGCAACACTGCTCTAGACCGTCTTCTGGAGTTATGAAACTCAAGGAGAAGTCGAAATTCTTATCTTGAGCAGCCTTCCATTGGTTAAGGAAAGACAACGCTGCATGAACTAAGTCGTGAACACCATTTCCTTGCTGTTTCCATACTATATCATTTCGATTTTTCCACAAAAACCAGCAGACTATTACTCGGTTGCAAATGACCTTCGTGTTGTTCTGATCAAAGACTAGTTGGATCCATTCAACAAAATTCTGAAATTCTCCCGTTACTTGGGCATTTGATGTTAAATGGTGACACTCCTGAGCAAAACTACATTTGACAAGAGTGTGAATAGCTGACTCATCACTCAAGTTGCAGACTGGGCACTTGGGATTAACTTGGATTCTCTTGACCTGCAGCATGTCTTTTGTGGGCAAGCAATGAGTTGAAGCACACCATAAATTTTTTTTAACTTTATTCGGAATTTTCAGATGCCATAATTGCCTCCAGAACCCCGAGTTATCTGCTGTGCTGGCTTGAGCTTTAGCTTGTTGAATGATATTGTACCCGCTTTTAACTGAGTAATGACCCATTTTTTCGTGCCGCCAATACCAGGTGTCTTTTGCATTCTCAGATAAAGGGATAGAGATGATCAACTCAGCGTCCCTTGTTTCAAAAACGTCCAGGACTAAATCTGTGTCCCAAGTTCTTTCTCCCGATTTGAACAGAGAAGCAACTTTCTAGTTAATAATGGCTTCATTATTTGAATGCACAAAAGGATCTTCGATTGATGGAAGCCACGGACAATTCAAAATTTCCACATCTTGCCCGTTACCAATACAGCAAGAGATACCCTGAACTACCAGACTTTGTGTTGTCAGAACACTTCGCCAGATGTAGCTTGGACTGGAGCCTAGCTGAGCTGTTAAAAACTTTCCAGATGGGTAATATCGAGCTTTGAATATGCGGCTGACCAGTTTTTCAGGATGAGTAAGGAGCCTCCATGCTTGATTACCCAGCAAAGCTATATTAAAATCACGGAGATTTCGAAAGCCCATACCACCGTTGAACTTAGAATCGGTTAAACGACTCCAGCACATCCAATGAATACCTTTATCCTTTGAACTATCATTTCTCCACCAAAATTTTGACATAGCCATTTCCAACTCGTTACATGTATCAACTGGGAGGAGGAACACACTCATGGAATAATTCGGAAGGGACTGAGCCGCGGACTTAATTAAGATTTCCTTACCACCTCGAGATAGAGCTTTTTTATTCCATCCCTTTAAGCGATCAGATAGACGCTCTTTAATATAGCCGAACACAGCCGTTTTCTTCCTTGACAACATATTGGGAAGACCAAGGTATTGAGAGTTATCCCCGGCTTCCTTAATTCTTAACTGCTGACACAACTCTTGCTTTAGGTACGAGCTGGTATTGCGACAATATATTATAGGTTCTATTAGCAAACAAAATAAATTTTTGGTAGAATAGAAAGCCAATAAGCCATAGTGGGAACATAATAATTATAATTTAATTGACTACTTTATTTCAACTAAAAAAGATAAATGTTCATTTAAACTTAAAAGATAAATATTAAATAATTTAAATAAAGATAAATTAAATAGTGTTAAGGGTGGCTTTATTAATTTACATATTTAGAATTTGGATCGAATCAATTTTTCTAAAAAACTATTGAATTTGGATTTTATACAAAATTTTGAGGGCCAAGTATGGCGCAAATTACACCACGTCTGAATTAGATATATGTAAAAAACTTAATTTTATTACGTTTCATTTCTTCAAAAAATAATGTACATTTGTTAAATTTTCTTAAAATATATTAAAGATGTGCAGAATTTTTCCCATTTAGAATTTTATCCCAAAATATTTTAGTGTAAAAAATTGAATGAAAAATAAAAATATCAAAAAAGTTATTTCGATATTTTTAAAATTCCAAATTTGTGTAAATCCAAGTTTTTTCTCTTTAGGAGAGAAGCAAAGTTTTATAATAAAATAGATGTTCAGGCTGCTTCCGGCCTTTTTAAATATGACTTTCTTAAGGTCGAATCAAACGAGTTTTTCAAATTTTTTATGGTTTATATTTAACACTAAATATAATGTATTTTTATATATCATTTATCAATATTAAGTACCTTATTTACATATATTGATTCAATAATAATTAGTCGATTTAGTTGTTATATAATTGGACTTTAAATTGGATACTGGATAATTGTTCATTATTTTTATCGAATTGTTTAAATTTATATTTTTTGTAAAATACTAGGTGTTGTTCGGAGGCGATAAAGAGAAAATAATTTTTTTTTTCATATTCAGTATATAAAATATTTTCTTATTCATTTATTAATGTTGTGTATTTTTTTAGAAAAAACATATCAGTATTCATTAATCTTCACATTTACATATTTTATATAAGTTACTTCATAATTCAAGATTAAATATTTAATTTGTTCAATTTATTTTGCAAACATAAATATGTTTATGATGATTATTTAAGTTTAAATTTTTACAATATTGTATTTTCCTTGTAAATTTGAGTAAGTAGATTTGAGAATAATGTGTTTGTTTTTATCATAACAATTTGTGAGTTCATTTTCTTTATTTTATCCTTAAAATGACGTCTCAATAATGTGTTTAACATATTTTACTAGCAAGAAAATCATAAAAATAAATTTAAACTATTGATATCATTTCAATTTAAATAAATATTGACTTTACTATGAATAATTCATATAAATTTCCAAAAGTTGATTGTTGAACATTGTTAGTTTAACAAGATAATATCATTCAACAAAATAAAATATACATGTTTAAATTATTTAATCTTCATTAGTTTATTTTGTAAGTTTTACCAAAAATTAAGAAAAGCCCTTTATAATAAAACATTATCCAATTTTTTGTGAGCATAGTTTGTACTCTTGTAATGTATCATCCCAATTGTTCTTCTGGTCCAAACTTGCTTCAATTCTTCTTCTTGCTGATCAAGGCTTGTTTCTTCATCACAATTATATCACTTGATCTTTGACTTGTAATTTTCCCATACCTTGACTTCCTGCGATCATTCTTTCTTTAATTCCTCTTATCAAGGTAAAGTTGGAGAAAGTAGAGCCTTTTTTTCAAAAACATTTTTTTTGAAGTCTATGTAGCCCATATTTCTAAACTTTTTAACTAAAAGAGCATCAATTTGTAGGATATCTTCATCATTACCATGATCAATTTTGTAATAACCATGATTTTTGTAATTATATATATATATATACATTTTTCGCATTTTTAATTATTTGGTTATATAAGAAAAATAATATTTTATTATATAGATTTGTTAATAAATCTAAAGACGCTTATTTTTATATTAAAAATAAATATTTCTAGTTATCTAAAATATTTAAGTAAGGTTTAAAAAATTGTTTTAATTTTTATGTGCATAATTTTAATTTAATATATATTTATTTTATCACTAGAATTTAATAATAGGTGTAGTTATGTTGTGTATATTTATTAGTACGTGTTATGTATATTTGAAAAACTCAGTCAAACACTACATGTTAACAAAGAGATAATGTTTGTTTAAATTTGTGATCACCTACCCACTAACCCATTAAATGGGAGTATTAGTTGAACCAACTTGTGTATAAATAGGCTATTAGCATATCATTTTATCTCTGTATAACATATTCTCTTTTCAGGTACATTCTATTTCATATATTTTTACTTATGTATTTTACATGTTTATTGTATACTTCTATATATATATATAATTAAATTATATTTTTATGAACTTATGTATGACTATTCTAATTCACTTGTTATTAGTTTATTTTATTATTTAGTTCCATGGTTATGTGTATAACACTATAGTTTACTTAATTTAATCATTTAGTTTGATGTTGATTATTAAATGTTTGAGTTAATAATCACCATATTTTTTGTAAATATTTAATGCATGAATTTATGTTTATAATTACGTGTTTTGTGCATGCATAATAATTCATATGTTATATGTTAAATATATGTTTGATTTAGATATGCATTTAGATTAGTGCACCAATTAAATATATGCTCATTTATTAAATTGATTATACTTATTTTGTATAATGATATTTTCACACTTAAGGTTATGAAAATTTTATACACCAATATTTACATCTATTTTATTCTGAATTTAAATAGTTTACATATACTTGATTTATTATTATTATATATAATGTATTTAAGTGTTGAGTTTTTTTTATTTGTCGGTACACTATTTTGAACTATTGTATGAGAATGGTCGTATTTATATGTCAATATGAATTTATTTTGTTATTTGTAGTGACATTTAATTGTTATTATGGGTTAAGCTTTATAAAGTTAAAGTGTGGTTAGCTTAGTGGCATGTACATGTTAACATTCTGATTATTATATTAAGTGTATGTGTGTATATCTAGGTTCATTTTGGCAACATAATTTTAGGAGATATTTCTTTAAGTTAACTCTTCACACTTTATTTATTTTAAAATGTTTTAAATATTTTTGCACTGCTTTTGTTTTAAAATTTATGGATGAAGTACCCTGTTTTATAAATAAGAATTCCCAGTGAGCTCTGACTTATGAACCAGTTAGTAATTGTGTATAGTTGCGGAACTAGGCTTCGATGGGAGTGCTACTTATGATGCCTTCGGGAGCCCACACTCTATGATACCTTAGTAAGGGGTCCACTTTCGGAGGCTGGTAACAAGGTTGTATTGGAGGGAGAATATTAATGGGTGTATGATGAACGAGGTCAACTGTTGATGAAAGTGAAGAGGAGTGAAAATCGTTTCTACAAAATAAGCCTTGAGGATAGTAGCCCTATGTATTTACTCACAAAAACCGAGGAAGATACATGGCTATGGCACACAAGGCTCGGCCATGTCAATTTTCAGGCCTTAGAACTCATGTCAAAGGAGAAATTAGCATATGGAGTCCCGAAGTTGATTCAACCAAGGAATAAATGCGAAGGATGCTTGATGACAAAGTTGGTAAGAAGTCCGTTCCCAGAAAATACGAGCTTTCAAACAAACAAGCCCCTTGAACTAGTGTATGCAGACATTTGTGGCCCGATCACGCCTGAGACTTCTGGAGGTAATCGATACTTTCTCTTATTTGTCGATGATTATAGTAGGAAAATGTGGGTATATTTGTTAAAAGAAAAAAGAGATGCTTTTGCAATGTTCAAAAATTATAAGGTAGTGGTAGAGAAGAGAATGGAGAGAAGTATAAAAATGTTACGGACAAATGGAGGTGGTGAATTTTGCTCGAATGAATTTAAATTATTTTGTGAAGAAATGGGGATTTAACGTCAATATACAGCCCCGTATAGCCCGCAACAGAACGGGGTAGTCGAGAGAAGAAATAGAACCGTGGCGGCGATGGTCCAGAGTTTTCTAAAAGAATCGAAGTTGCCATCAACCAATTGGGGGGAAGCGGTAAGGCACACAATATACATGCTTAATCGTTTACCAACACGATCTCTAAATGGTTCAACACCGTATGAAGTTTGGGGAGGTAAGAAACCAGATTTGGGATACCTTAAAGTATTTGGTTGTGTAACGGTGATTTACATGAGGAAGTGTACATCTCAATAATGTGTTTAACATATTTTATTAGCAAGAAAATAATAAAAACTAATTTATACTAATTGATATCATTTCAATTTAAATAAATATTGACTTTACTATCAATAATTCATATAAATTTCAAAAATTTGATTGTTCAACCGTGTTAGTTTAACAAGATAATATCATTCAACAAAATAAAATATACATGTTTAAATTATTTAATCTCCATTAATTTATTTTGAAACTTTTACCTAAAATTAAGAAAAGCCCGTTATAATAGAAAAAAGTTAAATCATATATAAAATAAAATTTACTTTTTTAGAAATACACAACATTATGCAATTTTTTGTGAGCATAGTTTGTACTCTTCTAATATATCATCCCAATTGTTCTTCTGGTCAAAACTTGCTTCAATTCTTCTTCTTGCTGATCAAGGCTTGCTTCTTCTCAGTGTTTGGCTTTCTGAATGAGCAGCAAAGTGTCCGACTTCATCACAATTATAGCACTTGATCTTTGACTTGTAATTTTCTCATACCTTGACTTCTTGCGATCATTCTTCCTTTAATTCCTCTTATCACGGTAAAGTTCGAGTAACTACAGCCTTTTTTTCAAAAACATTTTTTCGAAGTCATATAGCCCATATTTCTAAACTTTTTAACTAAAAGAGCATCAATTTGTAGGATATCTTCATCATTACCATGATCAATTTCAGTTCCTGAATAATTTTGTAAGTCATCATGAGTATTTGTGACTCAGTGTTAGACTATACAATCATGGCCTTTCATTTTGGAATGACTCTTTCTTTCAAATTTTTCTCTTGTTTTTCCTCTACCCTCAAAAAAACATGTCTTGTCCCATTTCGTCTTAGTTTTCTACTCCATCACCGGTTCATTAGTTTCAGAATTCCATATATCTCAACTAGAGATATGCCTTCAAGATCATAGTAATCCCTTATCGATATAACTTTCAAGTCACACTTTTGAGGGAGTGCAAGAAGAACCTTCAAGTTTGAATCTGCTGGATCATACTCTGTGTCAACAAGTGACAAATCATTCAACAATTTCTAAAATCTATCATAGATTTCAAACAAACACTCATCAACTTTTGAGTCAAAGTGCTCATACCGGTGATTGAGTATTGTCCTTTTAATCTTCTTGATAGCCGTTGTGCCTTACACTTAACCACCAAAGTGTCTCAAATTTCCTTGATTGTTTTGCATCCAATAAACCTAGGAGATATCACACTGTCTAGATTGTTATGCAAAAATGTCAGACTTTTGCATTTTTTATTGACCACAATAGCAAAAACTAGTTTCTAATGAGGTCCATCATAAATCCCTTCCACTATTCACCATCTATTACCTGAAGACATATAGTTTTCTCCAGAAAGGGTATTTATTAATTTTCAAGATTGGAAATTTGAGGGTTTCATATCTTCTCATATTGTTGTTGATTTGGTTTATGGCTAATGGTGACAGCAAAATTTGTTGAGTTTCATTATATGTCATTAAAGATTATTTTCTGGATCTTAAAGTGATTTTATATAAACACCAAGCTTTGATATCAATTTTTAGGCCTTTAATTACCTATAAAGGGGGTCAATATAATTATAACAATCAAATCCAATTATGTACTCAATAATGAAGAATAGTTTATATATTATTGAATAAAAACTTATTACAAAATTCTCTAGCTCAACATGAGCAAATATCTTGAGAGCTTGTAGGTTATTGTATGATAAAATAAATTCACTAGTGTTAACCTAATTTGTGCTTATATACTGCACACTTACACAATCAATATAAAGATAAAATCAATAAGGAATCCTAATACATATGCTATAATATCAAAAAAATACTAATATGAACAACCTTGATGAGAAGTATTGATCAATAAATACTAATGAGGTCATTTTTGTTAAATTCTCATATGAAATACTAATGTAAAAAATGTGATAGTTATATACTAATATCATGAACTTTTGACACCAAATTTTTTGAAGTTTTATAAGCCATTTTTTAATTTTAAGGAAATCAGAACTCTATTCCCATCGACATATGTAGGTTCCCCCTTTGGACAAAAATTGAGGTATGTTCTCGGATTTGACAAACTTTGAATTTAAATTTTGATCTCCTTTTTTAATAGTTTTTCTCGGAATTTGGTGATCTTATTATTTTTTTATATTTTCTTAAAATATTTGCAAGAAAAGAAAAGTTTATTCAAATAACTAATTTGGATTAAAATTACTCAAAGAACTATAAAAAAATGGTGAGTACATAATATAAGTAATGTAAATGATATTTAAATAATTTTAATATATTTTTGTAAGCATTAATTATTTGTCAAAAACATATTTTCATTATAAAATTTTCTCAACTCAAGTTAGAAACTAATAATTTTCTGCTTAAATGATTAATTTGCATGATTATTAAAATATTTTTTTAAAAAAATATATTTTCTAACACTAATATAACCGGTAGATTCAAATCATAACTAAAAAATTACAGAGTTGGTATGAAATTTAACTAGTCATTTTCTACTATTTGTTTATAGAAAAAAATGCTTAGTGGGACATATTAGTCATTTCATACCAAAGTCAATATAAATGATGAATTACTTAAAATATTAGGGCAAACTTAGTAGAATATATTTCATCCCATAATACATGTTTTTTGAACTTTGTTCATGTAAAATTAATAATCTTACAAATTTTTTTAAAATAAATATTTTTTTTGAATTAAAGTTTAATATTAATAATTTTATTCAAAAAAGGAAATTCTAGAAGTAATTTTTGTACGTATCCTCTTTATTCATCTTAAAAAAATAATTGAATTCTAGTTTGGTACATATTTGACAAAATAATGTTCTCTTTGCATTTCATACCCACCTTGTGAAAAGACCCAAAATTTGTTGGAAAACTTGTCTATTGAAAATTTTGAGTTACAAAACAAGTTTATAAATATAAGTATTGTTTTAAATAATAAATTTTCATTAAAATTGAAAATATTAAAAATATTCATTATAATTATGTTAAAGTAGATATGGTCAAGTCAAACAACTTATCTACTTAGACACTGTCAGCGTGCATTTCTCATTCAATTTCTTCCCAATTTAGATTTTTCTCAATTAACTAGTGAATGAATATGGTATATGTACTGTTACCCATAATATATTGTTATTTTACATGTTCAAATCAAATTGACTAATAATAAAATAAAAATCAACAATCATATTATCATTCATTTTAATTCCTATGTTTAAATAAACATAGAAATTAGTAAATATTTTTAAAAATTGTATCTTTTTTCCCATAAGTATAACTTGTTTGTCAAAAATTTGGTATTCAATCTTATACCTCTAGAAATTTAATTTGATTAAATGTTGTTATTGTAATATTAATTTTTACATGACCAATAATATCTCAATTATTATGAGAGGTTTTTAAGACTTGAATATATGATAGTAGTACTTGTATAATTCTTAGTTAGGGTTGTAGTAGTACATATATTATTGTTAGTTGAGGTCAGTAGGGAATTTATATATAATTTCACTAAATAAAATTTAAATTTTTTGAGAAAATGTTATTTTTAGTTAAGTTTTTTATAGAATGCTTACCACTTAATTTATGGTTGTAAATAAACAGCCAATTAGTTATATAATACATGGAGCGGACTTTGTTAAATTATATTTTTATAAAAAGAAAAATTTTGAATTTGTAATAAGAAATTGATAGTAAGATAAAAACCAATTTAAACTAAATTGGGCCCATTGAAACCCATGATATACAATTGGGCCTGCAAAATATAGCATATTAAAAAGGTAGGTAAAACCCCAATATCAGCACAAGCCGCCACCTTACAAACAAAATGAATTTGTACATGGCCATCAAATAGGGTTTTGGAGTTATTTGTATTTTCTATAAAAGAGTGCTTTGGTGCTCTAAGGATAAACACATCTCCAAATGAATTGGTGGAGGACTAATCAAATGAATTGGTGGAGGACTAAGTGAATAAGGTTTACTGGTTATCATGAATTGATGTTGTTAACGTAATAATTTATATTTCCGTATTTCTTCATTTTCTTTTCATATGTGTTATTTGCATAAACTTTTGGTAGAAATCAAACACTAAAATAAGTATCCCATTTTCCTTGTATATATGTATATAGATTTACATGAAATGTCACTTGTATTTAGTTTTACATGACACCTATGTCAAGAATTATCCTTTCAAGATTATATGTCAAGGTTAGAAAAAAATCAGTTATATTTGTATTAATTTTTTTTGTTCCTCATGAATAATCAAATACAAGATATATGAAAAAAATGAAAATTTATTGAAAAGAAGCCAACATATTATTTATATTTTATGTTCATATTTGTTGAATTATACTATTAAATTTATTTTATGTTTATATATGAACTTACTTTAGAGACATTTTCACAGGAATTATATTTTTCTTGCTACTTGCAACAAGTTCCAAAAATAATGAAGAAAATGCTCCAAGTGCCTTCCATTTCTCCTCTTCATCAATGTACCGTGTAAGGTTTCTTTGTTATTTTTTAACTTTTACCATGCTAATATATATTATAAATATAAATGTAGATAGTACAAGTGGATCTATGTGCACTGTGTTTTTTATTTTTCTAATGTATATATGACAAATAACTCTAAATTACTCTTTGTTGACCTAATAACACACTAAGCTTACGTATGTTCAGAGTTTTCCATCTCACAAAGCCCCATCACTTTTTAACTTCATCACTTTGATAGAGATGTAGGCTTTGTTTGGGAAATTTTTTAGTGTCTGAAGAACTTATATTTTCAATACATGAATAGGTAGGGTCACCATTTTCAGCCTGTGGTGGTAATTTTACTAGTCCAATTGGTGGCACTAGTAGTCCTAATCTTAGGACTGGAATTTGTGGTGGGATTGTTGGTGGTGAAGTTTGTGCTAACTTAAGGTGTATCATTGGTGGTAACTTTAATAACGGCATAAGTGGTAGTAGAATTGGTGGTAACTTTAATAATGGCATAAGTGGTAGTAGAATTGGTGGTATATTGGGTAGTTTTAATAGTGGGATAAGTGGCAGCATGACTAGCATCTTTAGTGGTTACATTGGTTGTACCAGACATGATAATATTAGCAGTGGTTTGCTCGAATTGATTGTGCCATTTGTCCTGGAGCTCTTATTAGTGCAATTGGTGGCATTGAAAGTGGTAATCTTTGTAGGAGAATTGGTGGTGGTATTATTGGTGTTGGTGTTGAAGTTTGTGCTACCTTAAGCAGTTCCATTTATGGCCAGTTTAATTATGGTATTACAGGTGGTAGCATTGATGTTATATTGGTTAGTCTTAGTAGTGGCATTGGTGTTGTCATTGGTGATAGATTAGTGGTCGTATTGGTGGTGAAATGGCTAGTTGCCATAGTGGTAGCATTGGTGGTATATTGGTTAGTCTTAGTAGTGGCAATTTATGGTAGCATTGCTGGTAGCTTTAGTGGTAACACTGGTCGTATATTAGGTTATATTAGTAGTTGATTTAGCTTTGGAGATGGTGGTTGTGACGCCCTCCAAACCCGGGTCAGTAGTTTGGGGTTCACAATACACATATTATATAAACATGTATATGAAATATTATATGCAATTATCCTTATTTACGCAACCACGGATCCCAACAGGTGAAAGTATGAAAACCAACCACAACCTTGACTTTTATTATGTCATATCAAATCTCAACTAGTTTAACTTATAACTGAAAATGAAATCATTCTTACAAACTTGCATAACTCAAACTAGCTAGATCCAACTCAACCGGGAATCCTAGATCGTATACTGGACTCGGGATCCTCGTTATCAACAATTTCCATTTTAACTGTAGAATGACTTAAACAGATTCATAAGGGTGAGCTACCTAGCTCAGCAAGTTATAATGACAATAACTAGGTGTAAACAATGATCAGTCGAAATGATTTATATGAATCAAGTTCCTTGTTAAGCAATTATTAGAATTGGATATTCATTTTTAAGTTTAAAACCAAGGTTAGGCTGCTGATCAGTGACACACTAACCCCGATCAAGGCACACAGCTCTGCTCTCTATACTGGAACCAAGGCACACATTGGCCTAATATGACTACCAATCTGGTCTGACCAGGAAACTGTTCCATATTTAGAAATCTATCCAATTCTATAACAATTCAACATGATAAATATTATAATTCAATAAAATAGAATCATAATTAAAAATTATAAAACATTTATTGCAGAGCATAAAGCAATTCATAAATATCACCAGAGTATATCAGGGTATGTATGAGGAATAGCTTCCAGCCTATAAGAGAATCAGGTATTAGATGAATAATGATTATACAAGGTTTAGTTCACTATACCATGAAATTGCTTTTACAACCAGATTTTTAAAAACTATCTAAACAACGTTGCTGTTGAAAGGTGATTTCATATCTATTGCAAGGGATTTTAAAAACATTGCAAATGAATCAACAAAATTTCGAGGTCGTTACAAATACATGTTATTGCAATACATTATATAATCGTTACAGTATATCATAGATTTGGGCCCAAAAGTTAGGCGGTCTTGTTCAAAACTTGTGAGCGGGCTTGCTGAAATTATTTTCCCGGCTGTCTATTAAATAAACAAAAAAAACACAGACTATCAAACAATCTCCACTGTGGCGAAAGATTAAATCTTTGCTGAAATATTTCTCTCAAACACTGAATATTAAATCTTTGTAAAGACTCAAGCTCCAAGAAGATTAAATCTCAGAAAAGATTAAACCTTGAGCGGAATGTATTTTTTTCCCAAATCATCTTTCCTAATGTTCTTTCAATTCACTAAATTTAATTTAGGAGAAGATTAAATTTGGTCGATTATTATTAGTTATTGTATAATTTACCTCCTTGCTTTTTTGTTTCTATGTTATTTTGTGTTTGGGATCTTTTATCAATGTTACAATATGTGTTAATTAGGGTTTATTTATTAAATCATGTTTATATGTCAATCGTGTCTTATTATCAGTTCTGGGTTGTATTGGGATTTGTTTGGAATGACACTGGTATGAAATTGTGAGGAATCACTTGTCGTTGTAAAAGTAGAATTTGTATTTTGGACTTTTTGTTTGCTCCATGTTCTGATAGTTTGTTAATCTTTATAGAATGAAGTACTACAAAGAAGAAATTCAATACTTTCAGATATTTTATTATATAATGACTCGTTAAATAAAAAACTTGTGTCCAATCGCCTAGGTCATATTAAGGTGTTTGTATACTTGTTTATTAATAATCAATTAAGCAAGTGTTATTATAATTCACATCTTATAATTTTTTTTACTGGTTTCATTTTAGAAAAAAGATAAAAGAAAATTATGAGAAGATGACCCGAGCTACGGGAAGTGAGAACAAATATATTGAAAGAGGAGATACCACAAGTGTTGATAACAAGAATAGTTCGAGGACGGAGAGGCGATATGTTATTAATACATATAACGAAGAAAATGACATCTATAGTATTGGTGGAGGACATTGCTCTGCAACTATGACCTTGCTACCTACTACAGGGAAATATATCAAGTTAGCAAAAGTAGAAAGGTTGCCATCTTTTATAACATGGATTCCCTTGGATAGGTAAAACATTTTGTGCTCTTTTTTTGACAACTCCTTATCATTTGGTGATAAGGAATTAAATTAAATTACAATATGAGATTATCAGATTGTTATTTAATCCCGGTACCTGACTTTCTCTTTGCAAGGTGGTTTCTCCATAAACTTGGATCAAATCAACTCATCAAAAAAGCATCTTGTGCTCGAGGTAAACCATCAGAGTCTGAAGGAACATCTCGATTTGGTATCTTTGGCTTTGGCTCATTGTTATAAACAAAAATACCGAAACCACGACAAGACAAATAGGTATATTGTAATTATGGGACATGCATATCTGATATTCCTTGTTATGGCCTGCACATCTACATGTCTTCCACAATGATTTAGTTGGATAGTACACACACATATGTTTTTTCCTATGGCTTAACATGGTTTTGTTTCTGCTCGGGTATGTTACTTAAATTTATTTCAAAATTTGCCATTTTGTTTGATATATGGTTATTTGATTAAGGTCGTGTCAAATTTTACCCTTTTTGCAAACTTTTTTTAATTATTATTTCATAATCACTAGGTCATAGTACCTATTAGGGAGGAGGATGTTAAGAATGTAGTCTTTTTCATACATGGGTCGAACCCGGCATTTTTCAAACGTATTGAAATATTTTCAAAAGATATGTTGTTCTATTTTGTCAGATTTTCTTTGATACAGGACATGGGCCAAGGGAATTAAATTGTAGGCTTGTATGTCTTATTCCTATGGTTAAACAACTGAAACATATGTAAGATCTTTGACCTATCTATCTTTATAATGTTCTGATGCACATAATATCGAAGGTGGTGGTGAATAAATTCAAACTATGTTTAATCTAGACAGTGTCTAACAAACAGAGTGCTTTTAATGAAGGGAGGCTATTAGCTCATAATACAATGAATGCATTCGAAGTCACAAGGGAAAAAAGGGCGTGGCTGGGTTAAGAATTGATATTTTAAGGCATAAGATAGGTTGGAATGGAGATTTATTGATATCAATAATTAAAGTTCTCTTTTACAACTTAAAAAACTTTGGTACACTTTATTCTCTCCTTTTTACCATGTACCAGATTCAACTATCCGCCACTAGAACTCAATTTGTTAATTATATGGATAAAAAGGATTTTATCATAGAATTGATTTGTTGAGAAATATGTGTAAGTAAAACTAAATTGAACACAATTTGTCTCTCTAATTAATAACCACTCTTTAATTTGGATCAAATTTCTCCATTGGAAAGTACTACATTATAAAAAATTATAGCCTCCATGTATTGAGAAATACATGTATACAACACTCTATAATCCACCAACATACGAGGAAAATTGTAAGGTTTCTATCATCTCTACTATTTATTTATTTATTTTAAATTTAGATTAATTTTAATTTCCATATTATTAACCATGTTTATTAGATTTAAGGTTTAAGAAATCACACATTACCATTCTCTTATAGAGGAACAAAAATAAATTGGGGATATTTTGATAAAGTTTTTGGAGAAAACCATACCATTTAGCAATATCATTATATATCATTAAGCGTCAAGGTCTGCTCCAAAGAATGATGATCCAATGGTACATCAAGCATTTTCTTGGTGTTGGTGATATTGATGACAAAGTTGTTCTCAGAGAATGACAAGTTATTAATTTTTGATTATCTTGGAAAGTGTTTTTATATATTTCTACGATTTAACATAGCGTTGTTATATGATTTTATGTGCGAACATTCACAAGCGACATTATCTGATAGTGTTTATAATACATAAGTTGTATTACACAAAATGTGATCATATATTATTGATTCTAGCAAGCTACAATAATTATTGAATTCACTTTATATGTTGAAATATATGTGACCCTCCTAACCATCCTAAGAGAGAGTCTTATTTATTATTTTTATATATAAACAAGAAGTAATGAGTTGCTTATGCAATGAGAGCCAAAAAAGGTGAAACCAATTGAAGAGGAGATTTTGTACTCCTTCCATTCAACTTTTATCTGGCATCACTTGATCTAATTATCGAGGAAATACTTGATAACATAATAGCAAGGCACACTTCCCTTGCAACAACAATAAATTAAATGCTTTGTTCTTATATGAAGCTTTAGCAAAATACTGAAAATACTTTTTTGTTTGATTATGTATTCTTTGTGAGATGCATAGAAAGTAAAAACATGTTGAATCCTTTATTTGTAGATACAATGTAAATATTACAAATCATGGCAGTTTATAGATGATTTAAGAATTACAAGTGCAATGATTTTAATTGTAGTCCATTTTTATTTCATTATCTAATTGCTTACAAAATTTTAAGAATTGGATTATTCCGTGCTCATCTCTGTTTTACATTATTGGATATTGTGTGACTATATGTTCATATCACAGGTTTATTTTGACCAGAGACAAGATTAATAGTAAAATATGTTAGTTCCTCAATTCTCTTTGAGAAGCTTCAAGAAGTTTTACCAAAACTATGTCAAATTCATAATATGAGCCATAACCTTGTATCCTACTTCCTTTTGTAAGACCACACAATCACTCATAAACCAGACAAGTTATAAATATTTTCTCTATTTACCTCTTACTAACCATTTCGAAAAACAATGAAATATTTATAAATATTCTACTACAAACTTACAGGTGTTCTCTGTAGTTGGGAGTGATAGGCTATCTTACTGGTATAGAGATGATTCTTAAGGATGTTAGTTACTTGGTACAACTTGGAACTGGGGCTGCCGATGATTCCATCCTCTGAATTACCCATTAGTGATTGCACCAACTATTTCTAAATCATTTTATGCTAAATACTATGCTATCTTATACCTCTAAAAATTTAATTTGATTAAATGTTGTTATGGTAATATTAATTTGTACATGACAATTAATTTCCTAATTATTGTGAGAGGTTTTTAGAGTTAAATCTATTATATTAGTACTTCTATTATTGTTAGTTAGGGTTGTAGTAGTACATATATTATTGTTAGTTGAGGCGAGTAGGAAATTTATATATAATTTCACTAAATAAAATTTAAAACTCTCCACAAAATTGTTGGAGTTAATTTTAAACATGTTTTTATTTATTTGCAGAGTTTTATTATGTTTGAATAAATCAATGTGTACGTTGTAGTAGTTATAGGTGGATAGGAGAACGTGGAGTTATATTAGGATCATGTCCTGGTTTGTAGGAGTTTAGTTGATAGGAGTTTCTACTTAATAACCTCTGTAATCTTTTATTCAAGTTAAGTAATCCCAGTTGCAGTTTCAAGTATATATTACCATTCTGTATCTTAGCATATCAGTTTAGTTCTATCATCCGGTATCAGAGCACTGAACACACCCATTCGTTCTCTACGATCGAGAAAAACAGTCAATGGCAGAGTCAAGCAAAGGAAGGGAAGGGCAAATCAGCATAAGCTACCCAATGCTCACTAAGACCAACTATACCGCCTGGGCTATGAAGATGAAGGTATTCTTGGAGGCATACAATGTGTGGGAAGCAGTAGAGCCCAAAGACCCAATGACTGTCGTTGAGAACAAGGCAGACAAGCGGGCTATGGCGATGATTTATCAATCTATCTCTGAAGAATTGTTGTTGATGCTAGCAGGACATACGACTGCAAAAGACGTGTGAGAGGCTATTAAAACGGCTTCTCTGGGTGCTGACAGAGTAAAAAAGGCTAAGGCACAAACTCTCAAGGCTGAGTTTGAGTCATTAACCATGAAAGATTCAGAACAGTTGGATGATTTTTGCTTGTAATTGAATGGCTTGGTCGCGAAGATCAGGCACTCGGTAAATCAATTGGAGAAGAGTATGTTGTCAAAAAGATACTAAGGGCAGTGCCAACAAAGTTTCTACAGATTACTTAAGCTATTGAGCAGTTTGGAAACCTTGAAACAATGTCCATTGAGGAAGTAATCGGCTCTTTAAAAGCTCATGAGGAACGTCTCTCGGGACAGTGGAGAGCGAGGAGGGTCAGCAACTTTTGATGACTGAAGAAGAATGGTCGAAACATGAAGCCACAAATGGAAAGCTCCTGCTTACGCGAGAAGAGTGGCTGCAACGATCAAGTCGAGGTGGATACCAAAGAAGTCGTGACAGAATTGACAGGAGTAAGGTTAAGGGTTTTAATTGTGGAATATATGGACATTTCGCAGAGGAGTATAGAAAGCCTAAAAGGGACAGGGTGCAGCGTGGTGAGGCAAATCTAACACAAGCCACCGATGATGAACCTGCTCTTTTGATGGCCATGACTGATAATGACGTAGATGGCGTGATTTTGCTAAGTGAAGGTGAAAATTCGAATGAAAAGGAGGTTGCAGAAAACATGTGGTATCTCGACAACGGTGCGAGTAACCATATGATTGGATGTCGTGACAAATTCGAGAGTTTGGACAGATCAAAGCAAGGACAGGTCAAATTTGGTGATGGTTCATTGGTACAAATTGAGGGAAAAGGGACAATTAACATGGTTTGCAAGAACGGAGAAATCAGGAAGCTTCATGGTGTATACTATATCCCTACTCTACGTAGTAACATCATAAGATTGGGTCAGCTTTCAGAAGAAGGCTACCGAGTTGTTTTGAATGGGGAAAGTTTGTGGGTTTATGATAGTTGTGGCCGACTCATGATGCACGTACAGAGGTCTACAAATCGTCTTTATAAGATTCATATCAAAAATAACAAGGAGATGTGTTTGCTGACAAAAGGGGAAGAGGAAACTTGTCTTTGGCACTCAAGACTTGGGCACGTTAATTTCAAAGCTATGCAGCTGATGGCAAGAAACAGAATGGTGTATGATTTTCCCACAATCCATTTGCCAAAAGACCTCTGTAGCAGCTGCCTTCTCACAAAACAACAACGTAAGCCTTTCTCTCATTCAAATTTTGTTGCTAAATCTGTATTAGAATTAATACATGGTGATTTATGTGGACCTATCTCACCTCCCACCCCTGCTGGTAACAAATATTTTATGCTCTTGGTTGATGACTTCAGTCGTATGATGTGGGTTTACATGCTAAAAACTAAAGATGAAGCCTTAAGTTGTTTTAAATGATTTAAACTGTTAGTTGAGAATGGTACCAAAACTACTATACAAGTATTTCGTACTGACCGTGGAGGAGAGTTTTGCTCCAAAGAATTCGAAAATTTCTGTGTAGATTCAGGCATTCTCAGGCATTTTACGGCACCCTACACAGCGCAGTAAAACGGTGTTGTAGAGCGTCGTAACCGTACTGTGACAGTTATGGCCAGAAGTCTATTAAAGGAAAGGGTTGTACCAGCACAGTTTTGGGGAGAAGCAGTAAAGCACGCTGTTTATGTGCTCAATAAATTACCTACACGCTCTCTCTCACAAATCACTCCTCATGAAGCTTGGTCTGGGCATAAACCAAGTGTTGTAGACTTAAAGATTTTTGGCTGTATGTGTTATATGAAGGTTCCATCAGTATTCACTCGAAAACTTAATGATCGAAGTCGTGTGTTAGTACATTTTGGGAGAGAATCAGGGACAAAGGCATACCGCCTATATGATCCCACCTCAGGGCGTATTCACGTTTCGCGCGATGTGGTGTTTGATGAATCAAAAGGCTGGAATTGGTCTGTTTCAAGTCATGACGCAGAAGTGCCCACACAGTCTCTTGTTTTTCCTGACCTCGGTCCTGAGAATGACAGTGTAGAACCTCTCACACCACCCTCTCTGTCCCAGCCCTCTTCACCAAGCTCTGTCACTATTTCTGTTACATCTAGAACTGGCTCTATTACACCTGAAAGTGAACCATAACGTTTTCGGACTCTTGCTGATATCTACGATACTACTGAGGTTGTTGAGCTCGAAGAAGAACTACTCTTGTCTGGTGTAGACGAACCTGTCACTTTTGGGCAAGCCATCAAAGATGAAGCTTGGCGTGCAGCAATGTATACGGAAATTGATACAATTGAGAAGAACCAGACTTGGAAGCTTACAGATTTGCCACAAGGTCACAAGGCCATCGATCTCAAGTGGGTGTTTAAATTAAAACGAGATACTTCAGGTGCCATCACTAAACACAAAGCACGCCTGGTGGCGAAAGGCTATGCACAACAACATGGTATTGACTACAACGAAGTCTTTGCCCCAGTGACTCGATTGGAAACGGTGCGTCTCCTTCTCGCTCTTGCTGCTAAAAATGAATGGGAGGTTCACCACCTCGATGTTAAATCCGCTTTTCTGAATGGAGTTCTCGATGAAGAAGTGTACGTTGCTCAGCCCAAAGGTTATGTGAAAGCAGGCTCTGAGACTAAGGTCTACAAACTTCTAAAAGCTCTCTATGGTCTATGTCAGGCACCTCGAGCCTGGTATGCTCAACTAAACAAGTGTCTACTTCGTTTGGGTTTCAATAAATGCCCTTACGAACATGCTGTTTACACCCGGAAAAATGGAACTGATTCGTTACTTGTTGGTGTCTATGTGGACGATTTAATTATCACTAGTACTTCCGTTTCAGCCATTGTCAAATTCAAGGGGGAGATGAATCATGAATTTGAAATGACTGACCTTGGCAAGTTATCTTACTACCTGGGATTGGAGGTTGAGCAACATAAGGGATTTATAGAGATAAAGCAGACAGCGTATGCAAAGAAGGTGTTGCAACGAGCTGGTTTAAGTGAGTGTAACTCTGTAAAGTATCCCATAGAGTTAAAATTACAGATTGATGCGGACCGAGCTGGAGAAGCTGTGAATTCAACTCATTATAAAAGCCTGGTAGGAGGATTACGGTACCTGATTTATACACGACCTGACATAGCTTTTTCGGTAGGAATAGTCAGTCGTTACATGGAGAAACCCACAGTGATGCATTTAAACGCAGTAAAGCGAATTTGCTGATACTTGAAGGGTACTTTGCACTATGGATTGGTCTACACAAAAGGTAAGGGGAATTATTTGCTGTCTGGTTTTTCTGATAGTGATCTTGCTGGTAGTATCGAGGATCGGAAAAGCACGGGTGGAATGGCATTCTATCTTGACGAGTGCTTGATTACATGGGTTTCTCAAAAACAAAGATGTGTAGCATTATCCTCATGTGAAGCAGAGTTTATGGCTGCTACCACTGCTGCTTGCCAAGGTATATGGATCCAAAGAGTGCTGAGTCAGATCATGAATATCAAGGCTGGTCCAGTTGTACTCTATATTGACAACAAATCTGCTATAGATCTTGCGGAAAATCATGTTTTTCATGGTAGAAGCAAGCACATTGATGTGCCTTATCACTTCATAAGAGATTGTGTCGAGCAGGGATTAATAGTGATTAAACACATCAGGACTAGTGAACAACGTGTCGACATATTGACAAAAGCCCTTTCTGCTGCAAATTTTGAACAGATGTGAAGTTTGCTTGGAGTCAAGAATCTGGAATGTGCTTAAAATTAAGGGGGAGCATGTTGGAGTTAATTTTAAACATGTTTTTATTTATTTGCAGAGTTTTATTATGTTTGAATAAATCAATGTGTACGTTGTAGTAGTTATAGGTGGATAGGAGAACGTGGAGTTATATTAGGATCATGTCCTGGTTTGTAGGAGTTTAGTTGATAGGAGTTTCTACTTAATAACCTCTGTAATCTTTTATTCAAGTTAAGTAATCCGAGTTGCAGTTTCAAGCATATATTACCATTCTGTATCTTAGCATATCAGTTTAGTTCTACAAAATGTCATTTTCAAGTTAAGTTTTTTATACAATACTTACCACTTAATTTATAGAAACTCATTTTATTTACAATATAAAATAAATTATAGTAATGCTTGTTTACCTATGCTTGTAAATCAATACCCAATTAGTTTATATAATACATGGAGTAGACTTTGTTAAATTATATTTTTATAAAAAGAAAAAAATTGAAATTTGTAATAAGAAATTGATACTAAGATAAAAAAAATAATTTAAACTATATTGGGCCAATTGAAACAATTATATACAATTTTGCGTGCAAAATAAAGTATATAAAAAGGCAGGTAAAGCCCTAATATAGGTAAAGGGGGCCATGAAATAGTGTTTTGGTGTTATTTGTATTCTCTATGAAAAAGTATTTTGGTGCTGCAAGGTTAAACACATCTTTAACTGAATTGGTGGAGGACTAATCAAATGAACTGGTGGGGGACTAAGCTAACAAGGTTTAGAGGTTATCATGAATTGATGTTGGTTAACAAAATTAAAGTAATAATTTATATTTCCCCGTTTCTTCATTTTCCTTTCATATGTGTTTTTTGCAAAAACTTTTGGTAAAAATCAAACACTATAATAATATCCCATTTTCCTTTTATATATGTAAGTAAATTTATTATCCTTTCAATATTATATGTCAAAGTTAGAAAAAAATTCACTTCCATTTGATTTAATATTTTTGTTCCTCATAATTAATCAAATACATGATATATTAAAAAATGAAAATTTAAAGAAAAGAAGCCCACACATTATTTATATTTTATGTTCATATTTGTTGAATTATACTAATCAATTTATTTTATTTTTGTGTGTGACCTTACTTTTGAGAATTTGCATAAGAATTATATTTTTCTTGCTACTTGCAACAAATTCCAAAATTAATGAAGAAAATGCTGGATGTCCTTCCCGTTCTCCTCTTCATCAATCTACCATTTAAGGTTTCTTTGTTATTTTTTAACTTTTACCATGCCAATATATATCATAAATATAAATGCACATAGTACAGGTGGATCTATGTGGGATCTGTTTTTTTATTTTTCTAATGTATATATGACAAACCACTCGAAATTACTTTGTGTTACCTAATAACACACGAAATTTACTTATATATGGGGTTTCCCATCTCACAAAGCCCCATCATTTTTTAACTTAATTTTACAAGACCAGTGGTTGAAAATGAGATTTCTTACTTGATAGAGATGTAGGGTTTTTTGTGAAAATGTTTTAGTGGTGTAAGAACTTATATTTTCAATACATGAATAGGTAGGGTCACCATTTTCAGCCTCACTATAACCCGTTCCTCATGTAACTACTATAGATCGGTAACAATTCAAAAAGTATAGAGTTATAAGTTTTTCTCAAATCCACTAATAATATTGTAGGCGGTGTCATTGGTGGTGGTAATTTTACTAGTTTAATTGGTGGTACTAGTAGTCGTAATCTTACGAGTGGAATTGGTGGTGGGATAGTTGGTGGTAAAGTTTGTGCTACCTTACTGAGTATCATTGGTGGTAACTTTAATAATGACATCAGTGGTAGTACCATTGGTGGTATAGTTGCATTGGTAGTAGCATGACTAGCACCTTTAGTGGTTATATTGGTGGTACCTGAAATGATAATATTAGTAGTGGATTTGGTGGCATTGATGGTTACATTAGTCCCGGTGCTCTTATTAGTGTAACTGGTGACATTGGAAGCGGTAATCTTGGTTAGAGAACTGGTAGTAATATTATATGTATTGGTGGTGAAGTTTATTCTAACTTAAGCACTTCCATTTATGGCCACTTTAATTATGGTATTACAGGTGGTAGCATTGATGTTATATTGGTTAATCTTAGTAGTGGTATTGGTGGTAGCATAACATGCATCTTTAGTGGTGGTACTGGTGGTAGAATGGCTAGTTGGCATAGTGGTATCATGGCTGAAATATTGGTTAGTGTTAGTAGCGGAAATTGTGGTAGCAATGCTAGTAGCTTTAGTGGTAGCATTGGGTGTTTATTAGGGAATATTAGTGGTTGATTTAGTTTCGGAAATGGTGGTTGTGACATCCTCCAAACCCGGGTCAGAAGTTTGGGGTTCACAACACACACAATATATAAATCACTATATGAAATATTATATGCAATAACCCTTATTTAGGCAACCACGGATCGCAAGAGGTTAAATATGAAAACAAGCCAAAACCTTAACTTTTATTACGTCGTACCAAATCCCAACTAGTTTAGCTTACACCTAAAAATGAAATCATGCTTACAAACTTGCAAAACTCAAACTATAACACAAAGCTCCTGCTAGCTCGATCCAACTCAACTTGGAATCTTAGCTCGCATACAGGACCGGGATCCTCGTTACCAATAATTTCCTATTTAACTTTAGAATGACATAAACAGATTCGCAAGGGTGAGCTAACTAGCTCAGCAAGTTAAACAATGATCAACTGAAATGATTCATAGAAATCATGTTTCTTGTTAAGCAATTTTGTAATTGGATATTCAATTTTAAGTTTAAATTGGATATTCATATAAATATTTATAAATTTTCTACTATAAACTTACGTGTATTTTCTGTAGTTGCAAGTGATAGGGTGTCTTGCATGTATGAAGATGATTCTTAAGGATGTTCGTTACTTGGTACAACTTGGAAGTATTCCATCGTCTGAATTAACGATAGCATGCCAATGATTCCATCGTCCAAATTTCTCATTAGTGATTGCAACAACTATTTCTAAATCATTTTATGCTAAATACTATGTAAAAAACATGCTTCATGTGCGGTGTTCTATAGTAGACTTACTATATCTTAAACACTGCTTCTTGCATTGATTTACACCTTTCTTTGTGGACTTATTTTTATTTAAATTTTATCAAATTCAAATGAGTATTTAAAGTGTTGTTAGGACTTGGTTTTAGTGGAACAAGTCTTGAATTTTGGTGTGACTAATTTTATTGAAAACATGAATTGTTAGTCTCTTGATGGATTATCTAGGTACAAGAAGATAAATCCAATTAGAAGTTATTTTGCTTGCTTAAATAGCAATAATAACTCTTGACTTACAAAGTGAGAAATATTATAGGTTCTATTAGCAAATAAAAATAAAATTTTGGTAGAATAAAAAGCCAATAAGCCACAGTGGGAACATATTAATTATAATTTAATTGACTAATCTATTTCAACTAAAAAAGATAAATGTTCATTTTAACTTAAAAGATAAATATTTAATAATTTAAATAAAGATAAATTAAATAGTTTTAAGGGTGGCTTAATTAATTTACATATTTAAAATTTGGATCAAATCAATTTTTCTAAAAAAATAATGAATCTGAATTTTATACAAAATTTTGAGGCCCAAGAATGGCGCAAATTAAGGCAGGTCCAAATTAGATATATGTAAAATACTTAATTTTATTACCTTTCGTTTCTTCGAAAAATAATGTACATTTGTTAAATTTTCTTTAAATGTATTAAAGATGTGTAAAATTTTATCCGATTTAGAATTTTATCCCAAAATATTTTAGTGTTAAAAATTGGATGAAAAATAAAACTATCAAAAAAATTATTTTGATATTTTTAAAATTCCGAATTTGAGTTAATCCAAGTTTTTCTCTTTAGGAGAGAAGCAAAATTTTATAATAAAATATATGTACAGAGAGCTTCGGGCCTTTTTAAATATGACTTTCTTAAGATCGAATCAGACGAGTTTTTCAATTTTTTTTATGGTTTATCTTTAACACTAAATATAATTTATTTTAATATAGCCTTTATCAATATTAAGTACCTTATTTACAAATATTGATTCAATAATAATTAGTCAATTTAGTTGTTATATAATTGGACTTTAAATTGGATCCTGGAAAATTGTTCATTGTTTTTATCGAATTGTTTAAACTTATATTTTTTCTAAAATACTAGGTGTTGTGGGGAGGCCATAAAGATAAAACAATTTTTTTTTATATTCACTATATAACATATTTTCTTATTCATTTATTAATGTTGTGTATTTTTTTAAAAAGACATATCAATATTCATTAATCTTGACATTTACATATTTTATATAAGTTACTTTATAATTCAATATTAAGTATTTAATTTGTACAATTTATTTTGCAAACATAAATATTATTATGATGCTTAATTATGTTTTATTTTTTACAAAATTGTATTTTCCTTGTAAATTTGAGTAAGTAGATTTGAGAATAATGTGTTTTTTTTATCATAAAAATATGTTAGTTCCTCAATTCTCTTTGAGAATCTTTAAAAAAACTATGTCAAAATTCATAATATGAGCCATAACCTTGTATCCTACTTCCTTTTACTAAGACCACACAATCACTCATAAAAGAGACAAGTTATAAATATTTTCTCTCTATTTACCTCTTACTAACTATTTCGAAAAACAATGAAATATTTATAAATATTCTACTATAAACTTACGGATGTTTTTTGTAGTTGCAAGTGATATGCTGTCTTACTGGTATGGAGATGATTCTTAAGGATGTTGGTTCCTTGGTACAACTTGGAAGTGGGGTTGCTGCTGCTCTTGCATACTTGGAGAACAACATGCCATTGATTCCATCCTCTGAATTCCCCATTAGTGATTGCAGCAACTATTACTATTTCTAAATCATTTTATGCTAAATACTATGTAAAAAACATGCTTCATGTGGGGTGGTCTATAGTAGACTTACTATATCTTAAACACTGCTTCTTGTATTGATTTGCATGTTTCTTTGTTGACTTATTTTTATGTAAATTTTATCAAATTTAAGTGAGTATTTAAAGTGTTGTTAGGACTTGGTTTTAGTGGAACAAGTCTTGAATTTTGGTCCGACCAATTCTATTCAAAACATGAATTGTTAGTTTCTTGATGGATTATCTAGGTACAAGAAGATAAATCCAATTAGAAGTTATTTTGCTTGCTTAAATAGCAATAATAACTCTTGACTTACAAAGTGCCAAATATTATAGGTTCTATTAGCAAACAAAAATAAATATTTGGTAGAATAGAAAGCCAATAAGCCATAGTGGGAACATAATAATTATAATTTAATTGACTACTTTATTTCAACTAAAAAAGATAAATGTTCATTTAAACTTAAAAGATAAATATTAAATAATTTAAATAAAGATAAATTAAATAGTGTTAAGGGTGGCTTTATTAATTTACATATTTAGAATTTGGATCGAATCAATTTTTCTAAAAAACTATTGAATTTGGATTTTATACAAAATTTTGAGGGACAAGAATGGCGCAAATTACAGCACGTCCGAATTAGATATATGTAAAAAACTTAATTTTATTACGTTTCATTTCTTCAAAAAATAATGTACATTTGTTAAATTTTCTTAAAATATATTAAAGATGTGCAGAATTTTTTCCCATTTAGAATTTTAACCCAAAATATTTTAGTGTAAAAAACTGAATGAAAAATAAAACTATCAAAAAAATTATTTCGATATTTTTAAAATTCCAAATTTGTGTAAATCCAAGTTTTTTCTCTTTAGGAGAGAAGCAAAGTTTTATAATAAAATACATGTTCAGGCTTCGGGCCTTTTTAAATATGACTTTCTTAAGATCGAATCAAAGGAGTTTTTCAAATTTTTTATGGTTTATATTTAACACTAAATATAATATATTTTTATATATCATTTATCAATATTAAGTACCTTATTTACATATATTGATTCAATAATAATTAGTCGATTTAGTTGTTATATAATTGGACTTTAAATTAGATACTGGATAATTGTTCATTATTTTTATCGAATTGTTTAAATTTATATTTTTTGTAAAATACTAGGTGTTGTTGGGAGGCCATAAAGATAAAATAATTTGTTTTTTCATATTGAGTATATAAAATATTTTCTTATTCATTTATTAATGTTGTGTATTTTTTTAGAAAAGACATATCAATATTCATTAATCTTCACATTTACATATTTTATATAAGTTACTTCATAATTCAAGATTAAATATTTAATTTGTTCAATTTATTTTGCAAACATAAATATGTTTATGATGATTATTTAAATTTAAATTTTTACAATATTGTATTTTTCTTGTAAATTTGAGTAAGTAGATTTGAGAATAATGTGTTTGTTTTTATCATAACAATTTGTGAGTTCATGTTCTTTATTTTATCCTTAAAATGACCTCTCAATAATGTGTTTAACATATTTTATTAGCAAGAAAATCATAAAAACAAATTTAAACTATTGATATCATTTTAATTTAAATAAATATTGACTTTACTATGAATAATTCATATAAATTTCCAAAAGTTGATTGTTCAACATTGTTAGTTTAACAAGATAATATCATTCAACAAAATAAAATATACATGTTTAAATTATTTAATCTCCATTAGTTTATTTTGTAACTTTTACCTAAAATTAAGAAAAACCCTTTATAATAGAACATTATCCAATTTTTTGTGAGCATAGTTTGTACTCTTGTAATGTATCATCCCAATTGTTCTTCTGGTCCAAACTTGCTTCAATTCTTCTTCTTGCTAATCAAGGCTTGTTTCTTCATCACAATTATATCACTTGATCTTTCACTTGTAATTTTCCCATACCTTGACTCCTTGCCATCATTCTTTCTTTAATTCCTCTTATCAAGGTAAAGTTGGAGAAAGTAGAGCCTTTTTTTCAAAAACATTTTTTTTGAAGTCTATATAGCCCATATTTCTAAACTTTTTAACTAAAAGAGCATTAATTTGTAGGATATCTTCATCATTACCATGATCAATTTTGTAATAACCATGATTTTTGTAATTATATATATATATACATTTTTAATTATTTGGTTATATAAGAAAAATAATATTTTATTATATAGATTTGTTAATAAATCTAAAGACGCGTATTTTTCTATTAAAAATAAATATTTCTAGTTATCTAAAATATTTAAGTAAGGTTTAAAAAATTGTTTTAATTTTTATGTGCTTTATTTTAATTTAATATATATTTATTTTATCACTAGAATTTAATAATAGGTGTAGTTATGTTGTGTATATTTATTAGTACGTCTTATGTATATTTGAAAAACTCAGTCAAACACTACATGTTAACATGTTAACAAAGAGATAATGTTTCTTTAAATTTGTGATCACGTACCCACTAACTAATTGAATGGGAGTATTAGTTGAACCAACTTGTGTATAAATAGGCTATTAGTATATCATTTTATCTCTGTATAACATATTCTCTTTTCACGTCTATTTCCTATATTTTTACTTATGTATTTTACATGTTTATTATATACTTCTATATATATATATATATAATTAAATTACATTTTTGTGAACTTATGTATGACTATTCTAATTCACTTGTTATTAGTTTATTTTATTATTTAGTTCCATGGTTATGGGTATAACACTATAGTTTACTTAATTTAATCATTTAGTTTGATGTTGATTATTAAATGTTTTAGTTAATAATCACCATATTTTTTGTAAATATTTAATGCATGAATTTATGTTTATAATTACGTGTTTTGTGCATGCATAATAATTCATATGTTATATGTTAAATATATGTTTGATTTACATATGCATTTAGATTAGTGCACCAATTAAATATATGCTCATTTATTAAATTGATTATACTTATTTTGTATAATGATATTTTCACACGTAACGTTATGAAAATTTTATACACCAATATTTACATCTATTTTATTCTGAATTTAAATAGTTTACATATACTTGATTTATTATTATTATATATAATGTATTTAAGTGTTGAGTTTTTTTTATTTGTCGGTACACTATTTTGAACTATTATATGAGAATGGTCGTATTTATATGTCAATATGAATTTATTTTGTTACTTGTAGTGACATTTAATTGTTATTATGGGTTAAGCTTGATAAAGTTAAAGTGTGGTTAGCTTAGTGGCATGTACATGTTAACATTCTGATTATTATATTAAGTGTATGTGTGTATATCTAGGTTCATTTTGACAACATAATTTTAGGAGATATTTCGTTAAGTTAACTCTTCACACTTTATTTATTTTAAAATCTTTTAAATATTTTTGCATTGCTTTTGTTTTAAAATTTATGGATGAAGTACCCTGTTTTATAAATAAGAATTCCCAGTGAGCTCTGACTTATGAACCAGTTAGTAATTGCGTATAGTTGCGGAACTAGGCTTCGATGGGAGTGCTACTTATCATGCCGAGCGCACACTCTATGATACCTTAGTAAGGGGTCCACTTTCGGAGGCTGGTAACAAGGTTGTATTGGAGGGAGAATATTAATGAGTGTATGATGAACGAGGTCGACTGTTGATGAAAGTGAAGAGGAGTGAAAATCGTTTCTACAAAATAAGCCTTGAGGATAGTAGCCCTATGTATTTGCTAACAAAAACCGAGGAAGATGCATGGCTATGGCACACAAGGCTCGGCCATGTCAATTTTCAGGCCTTAGAACTCATGTCAAAGAGAAATTAGCATATGGAGTTCCGAAGTTGATTCAACCAAGAAATAAATGCGAAGGATGCTTGATGACAAAGTTGGTAAGAAGTCCGTTCCCAGAAAATACGAGCTTTCAAACAAATAAGCCCCTTGAACTAGTGTATGCAGACATTTGTGGCCCGATCACGCCTGAGACTTCTCGAGGTAATCGATACTTTCTCTTATTTCTCGATGATTATAGTAGGAAAATGTGGGTATATTTGTTAAAAGAAAAAAGAGATGTTTTTGCAATGTTCAAAAATTATAAGGCAGTGGTAGAGAAGAGAATGGAGAGAAGTATAAAAATGTTACGGACAAATGGAGGTGGTGAATTTTGCTCGAATGAATTTAAATTATTTTGTGAAGAAATGGGGATTGAACGTCAATATACAGCCCCGTATACCCGCAACAGAACGGGGTAGTCGAGAGAAGAAATAGAACCGTGGCGGCGATGGTCCGGAGTTTACTAAAAGAATCGAAGTTGCCATCAACCAATTGGGGGGAAGCGGTAAGGCACACAATATACATGCTTAATCGTTTACCAACACGAACTCTAAATGGTTCAACACCGTATGAAGTTTGGGGAGGTAAGAAACCAGATTTGGGATACCTTAAAGTATTTGGTTGTGTAACGGTGATTTACATGAGGAAGTGTACATCTCAATAATGTGTTTAACATATTTTATTAGCAAGAAAATCATAAAAACTAATTTTACACTAATTGATATCATTTCAATTTAAATAAATATTGACTTTACTATCAATAATTCATATAAATTTCAAAAATTTGATTGTTCAACAGTGTTAGTTTAACAAGATAATATCATTCAACAAAATAAAATATACATGTTTAAATTATTTAATCTCCATTAATTTATTTTGTAACTCTTACCTAAAATTATGAAAACCCCGTTATAATAGAAAAAAGTTAAATCATATATAAAATAAAATTTACTTTTTTAGAAATACACAACATTATGCAATTTTTTGTGAGCATAGTTTGTACTCTTCTAATGTATCATCCCAATTGTTCTTCTAGTCAACACTTGCTTCAATTCTTTTTCTTGCTGATCAAGGCTTGCTTCTTCTCAGTGTTTGGCTTTCTGAATGAGCAGCAAAGTGTCGGACTTCATCACAATTATAGCACTTGATCTTTGACTTATAATTTTCTCATACCTTGACTCCTTGCAATCATTCTTCCTTTAATTCCTCTTATCAGGGTAAAGTTCGAGTAACTACAGCCTTTTTTTCAAAAACATTTTTGAAGTTTTATAAACCATTTTTTAATTTTCACGAAATCAGAACTCAATTCCTACCACATGGGTAGGTTCCGCCTTTGGGCACAAATTGAGGTATGTTTTCGCATTTGATAAACTTTGAATTTAAATTTTGATCTCCTTTTTTAATATTTTTTCTTGGAATTTGGTGATCTTATTATTTTTTTATATTTTCTTAAAATATTTGCAAGAAATGTTTATTCAAATAACTAATTTGGATTAAAATTACTCAAAGAACTATAAAAAATGGTGAGTACAAAATATAAGTAATGTAAATGACATTTAAATAATTTTAATATATTTTTGTAAGCATTAATTATTTGTCGAAAACATATTTTCATTATAAAATTTTCTCACTAATATATCGGTAGATTCAAATCATAACTAAAAAATTACAAAGTTGGTATGAAATTTAAGTAGTCATTTTCTACTATTTGTTATATAGAAAAAAATGCTTATTGGGCCATAATAGTCATTTCATACCAAAGTCAATATAAATGATGAATTACATAAAATCTTAGGCCAAACTTAGTAGAATATACTTCATCCCATAATACATGTTTTTTGAACTTTGTTCATGTAAAATTAATAATTTTACATATCTTTTTAAAATAATAATTTTTTTTGAATTAAAGTTTAGTATTAATAATTTTATTCAAAGAAGGAAATTGTAGAAGTAATTTTTGTACGTATCCTCTTTATTCATCTTAAAAAAAATAATGGAATTATATTTTGGTACATATTTGACAAAATAATGTTCTCTTTGCATTTCATACCCACCTTGTAAAAAGACCCAAAATTTGTTCGAAAACTTGTCTATTAAAAATTTTGAGTTACAAAACAAGTTTATAAATATAAGCATTGTTTTAAATAATAAATTTTCATTAGAATTCAAAATATTAAAAATATTCATTATAATTATGTCAAAGTACATATGGGTAAGTCAAACAACTTATGTACTTAGACACTATCATCTGCATTTCTCATTCAATTTCTTCCCAATTTAGATTTTTCCCAATCAACCGGTGAATGAATATGGTATATATAGTGTTACCCACAATATATTGTCATTTTACATGTTCAAATCAAATTGACTAAGAATAAAATAAAAATCAGCAATCATATTATCATTCATTTTAATTCCTGTGTTTAAATAAAGATAGCAATTAGTAAATATTTTTAAAATTGTATCATTTTTCCCATACGTATAACTTATTTGTCAAAAATTTGGAATGTATCTTATACCTCTAGAAATTTAATTTGATTAAATGTTGTTATGGTAATATTAATTTTTACATGACCAATAATATCTGAATTATTGTGAGAGGTTTTTAAGACTTGAATGTATGATTGTAGTACTTCTATTATTCTTAGTTAGGGTTGTAGTAGTACATATATTATTGTTAGTTGAGGTCAGTAGGGAATTTATATATAATTTTACTAAATAAAATTTAAAATTTCCGAGAAAATATCATTTTTAGTTAAGTTTTTTAAAAAATTCTTACCACTTAATTCATAGAATCTCATTTTATTTATAATACAAAATAAATTAGAGTAATGCATGTTTACTTACGGTTGTAAATCAACACCCAATTAGTTTGTATAATACATGGAGCACACTTTGTTAAATTATATTTTTATAAAAAGAAATTTTTTTAATTTGTAATAAGAAAGTAATACTAAGATAAAAAATAATTTAAACTAAATTGGGCCCATTGAAACCCATGATATACAATTAGGCCTGCAAAATATAGAATATTAAAAAGGTAGGTAAAACCCTAATATCAGCACAAGCCCGCCGCCCTTACAAACAAAATGAATTTGTACATGGCCATCAAATAGGCCATAAAATAGTATTTTGGAGTTATTTGTATTTTCTATGAAAGAGTGTTTTGGTGCTCTAAGGTTAAACACATCTCCAAATGAATTGGTGGAGGACTAATCAAATGAATTGGTGGAGGACTAAGTGGATAAGGTTTACACGTTATCATGAATTGATGTTGTTTAACAAAGTTAAGGTAATAATTTATATTTCCCTGTTTCTTCATTTTCTTTTCATATGTGTTATTTGCATAAACTTTTGGTAGAAATCAAACACTGAAATAAGTATCTCATTTTCCATGTATATATGTATGTAGATTTACATGGAATGTCACTTGTATTTGTTTTTACATGACCTCTATGTCAAGAATTATCCTTTCAAGATTATATGTCAAGGTTAGAAAAAAAATCAGTTACATTTGTATTAATTTTTTTTCTTCCTCATAAATACTCAAATACATGATATATGAAAAAAATGAAAATTTATAGAACATAAGCCCAGGCATTATTTATATTTTATGTTCATATTTGTTGAATTATACTATTAAATTTATTTTATGTGTATGTATTTCCTTACTTTAGAGACATTTTCACAGGAATTATATTTTTCTTGCTACTTGCAACAAGTTCCGAAAACAATGAAGAAAATGCTCCAAGTGCCATCCGTTTCTCTTCATCAATATACCGTGTAAGGTTTCTTTGTTATTCTTTAACTTTTACCATGCCAATATATATTATTAATATAAATGCAGATAGTACAAGTGGATCTATGTGGGGTGTGTTTTTTTCTAATGTATATATGACAAAAAACTCTAAATTACTCTCTATTGACCTAATAAAACACGAAGTTTACTTATATTCGGAGTTTACCATCTCACGAAGCCCCATCACTTCTTAACTTCATTTCACAACACACATGGTTGAAAATGAGATTTCTTACTTGATAGATATGTAGGCTTTGTTTGGGAAATTTTTTAGTGTTAGAAGAACTTATATTTTCAATACATGAATAGGTAGGGTCACCATTTTCAGCCTCACTGGAACCCGTTGCTTAGTAAATTCTATAGATCCGTAACTAATTGAAAACTATAGTGTTATGGTTTTTCTTTAATCCATTAGTAATATTGTTGGCGGTGTCACTGATGATGATAATTTTACTAGTCCAATCGGTGGCACTAGTAGTCGTAATCTTAGGAGTGGAATTGATACTAGGATTGTTGGTGGTGAAGTTCATGCTAACTTAAGGAGTATCATTGGTGGTAACTTTAATAATGGCATAAGTGGTGGTAGCATTGGTGGTATATTGGGTAGTTTTAAAAGTGGGATTAGTGGCAGCAAGACTAGCATCTTTAGTGGTTACATTGGTGGTACCAGAAACGATAATATTAGTAGTGGATTTGCTGGCATTGATGGTGTCATTGGTCTTGGTGCTCTTATTAGGGCAATTGGTGGCATTGAAAGCGGTAATCTTTGCTGGAGAATTGGTGGTGGTATTATTGGTGTTGGTGTTCAAGTTCGTGCTAGCTTAAGCAGTTCCATTTATGGCGAGTTTAATTATGGTGTTACAGGTGGTAGCTTTGATGTTATATTAGTTAGTCTTAGTAGTGGCACTGGTGGTGGCATTGGTGGTAGCTTAGTGGTCGTATTGGTAGCTTAGTGGTGGTATTATTGGTGTTGGTGTTGAAGTTCGTGCTAGCTTAAGCCGTTCCATTTATGGCCAGTTTAATTATGGTATTACAGGTGGTAGCATTGGTGGTATATTGGTTAGTCTTAGTAGTGGCAATTTATGGTAGCATTGTTGGTAGCTTTAGTGGTAGCACTGGTTGTATATTAGGTTATATTAGTAGTTGATTTAGCTTCGGAGATGGTGGTTGTGACGCCCTCCAAACCCGGGTCAGTAGTTTGGGGTTCACAACACACATATTATATAAACATGTATATGAAATATTATATGCAATTATCCTTATTTACGCAACCACGGATCCCAACAGGTGAAAGTATGAAAACCAACCACAACCTTGACTTTTATTACGTCATATCAAATCCCAACTAGTTTAACTTACACCTGAAAATGAAATCATTCTTACAAACTTGCATAACTCAAACTAGCTCGATCCAACTCAACCGGGAATCCTAGATCGTATACTGGACTAGGGATCCTCGTTACCAATAATTTCCATTTTAACTATAGAATGACTTAAACAGATTCACAAGGGTTAGCTAACTAGCTCAGCAGCTCAGCAAGTTATAATAATAATAACCGGGTGTTAACAATGATCAATTGAGATGATTCATAGGAATCTAGTTCCTTGTTAAGGAACTATTAGAATTGGATATTCATTTTTAAGTTTAAAACCAAGGTTAGGCTGCTGATCAGTGACACACTAACCCGATTAAGGTACACAACTCTGTTCTCTATACTGGATTCAAGGCACACATTGACCTAATATGACCACCAATCTGGTCTGACCACGAATCTGTTCCATATTTGGAAACCTATCCAATTCTATAACAATTCAACATGATAAATATTGTAATTCAATAAAATAGAATCATAATTAACATTGATAAAACATTTATTTCGGGGCATAAAGTAATTCATAAATATCACCAGAGTATATCAGGGTATGTATGAGGAATAACTTCTAGCCTGTAGGAGAATCAGGAATTAGATGAATAATGGTTATACAAGGTTTAGTTCACTATACCATAGAATTCCTTTCGCAACCAGATTAAATCTTTGCTGAAATATTTCTCTCAAACACTGAATATTAAATCTTTGTAAAGACTCAAGCTCCAAGAAGATTAAATCTCGGAAAAGATTAAACCTTGAGCGGAATGTATTTTTTTCCCAAATCATCTTTCCTAAAGTTCTTTCAATTCACTAAATTTAATTTAGGAGAAGATTAAATTTGGTCGATTATTGTTAATTATTGTTTAATTTACCTCTTTGCTTTTTTGTTTCTATGTTATTTTGTGTTTGGGATCTTTTTTATGGATGTTACACTATGTGTTAATTAGGGTTTTGTTTATTAAGTTATATTTATCTATCAATCGTGTCTTATTATCAGTTCTGAGTTGTAATGGGATTTGTTTGGAATGACAGTGGTATGAAATTGTAAGGTATCACTTGTCGTTGTAAAAGTAGAATTTGTATTTTGGACTTTTTGTTTGCTCCATGTTCTAATAGTTTGTTAATCTTTATAGAATGAAGTACTATAAAGAAGAAATTCAATACTTTCATATGTTTTATTATATATTGACTCGTTAAATAAAAAGCTTGTGTCCAATCGCCTAGGTCATATAAAGGTATTTGTATAATTGTTTATTAATAATCAATTAAGCAAGTGTTATTATAATTCACATCTTATAATTTTTTTTACTGGTTTCATTTTAGAAAAAGATAAAAGAAAATTGTGAGAAGATGACCCGAGCTACGGGAAGTGAGAACGAATGTCTTGAAAGAAGAGATACCATAAGTGTCGATAACAAGAATAGTTCAAGGACGGAGAGGCGATATGTTACTAATACAAATAACGAAGAAAATGACATCTATAGTATTGGTGGAGGACATTGATCTGCAACTATGACCTTGCTACCTACTACAAGGAAATGTATCAAGTTAGCAAAAGTGGAAAGGTTGCCATCTTTTATAACATGGATTCCCTTGGATAGGTAAAACATTTTGTGCTCTTTTTTGACAACTCCTTATATTTTGGTGATAAGGAATTAAATTAAATTTCAATATGAGATTCTCGGATTGTTATTTACAAATCCCAGTACCTGACTTTCTCTTTGTAGGGTCGTTTCTCCACAAACATGGATCAAATCGACTCATCAAAAAAGCATCTTCTGCTCAAGGTAAAATATCAGAGTCTGGAGGAACATCTCGATTTGGTCGCTTTGGCTTTGGCTCATAGTTATAAACAAAAATATCGAAACCACGACAAGACAAACATGTATATTGTAATTATGGGACATGCATATCTGATATTCCTTGTTATAGCCTCCACATCTAAATGTCTTCCACTATGATTTAGTTGGATAGTACACACACATATGTTTTTTCCTATGGTTTTACATGGTTTTGTTTCTGCTCGGGTAAGTTGTTTAAATTTTTGTCAAATTTTACCGTTTTCTTTGATATATGGTTATTCGATTAAGGTCGTGTCAAATTTTATCCTTTTTGCAAACCTTTTTTAATTATTATTTCACAATCACTAGGTCATAATACCTATTAGGGAGGAGGAAGTTAAGAATGTAGTCTTGTTCATGCATCAATACAACTCACTAGATCCACATGGGTCGAACCCGGCATTTTTCAAACGTATTGAAATATTTTTAAAAGATATGTTGTTCTATTTTGTCAGATTTTCTTTGATACACGACATGGGCCTAGGAAATTAAATCGTAGGCTTGTATGTCTTATTCCTAAGGTTAAACAACTGAAACATATGGAAGATCTTCGACCTATCTATTTTTATAATGTTGTGATGCGCATACTGTCGAAGGTGGTGGTGAATAGGTTCAAACTATGTTTAATCTAGACAGTGTCTAACAAACAGAGTGCTTTTAATGAAGGGAGGCTATTAGCTCATAATACAATGATTGCTTTGAAGTCACAAGGGAGAAAAGGGTGTGGCTGGGTTAAGAATTGATATTTTAAGGCATAAGATAGGTTGGAATGGATATTTATTGATATAACGATTAAAGTTCTCTTTTAGAACTTAAAAAACTTTGGTACACTTTATTCTCTCAACTATCCGCCAGTAGAACTCAATTTGTTAATTATATGGATAAAAAGGATTTTATCATAGAATTGATTTGTTGAAAAATATGTGTAAGTAAAACTAAATTGAACACAATTTGTCTCTCTAATTAATAACCACTCTTTAATTTGGATCAAATTTCTCCATTGCAAAGTACTACATTATAAAAAATTACAGCCTCCATGTATTGAGAAATACATGTATACAACACTCTACAATCCACCAACATACGAGGAAAATTGTAATGTTTCTATCATCTCTACTATTTTTTTATTTATTTTAAATTTAGATTAATTTTAATTTCCATATTGTTAACCATGTTTATTAGATTTAAGGTTTAAGAAATCAAATACCATTACTCACCTATTATATCACACATTACCATTCTCTTATAGAGGAACAAAAATAAATTGGGGATATTTTGATAAAGTTTTTGGAGAAAACCTTACCATTTAGAAATATCATTATATATCATTAAGCGTCAAGGTCTGCTCCAAAGAATGATGATCCAATCGTATATCAAGCATTTTCTTGGTGTTGTGATATTAATGACAAAGTTGTTCTCAGAGAATGACAAGTTATTAATTTTTGATTATCTTGGAAAGTGTTTTTATATATTTCTACAATTTAACATAGCGTTATTATATGATTTTATGTTCGAAAATTAACAAGCGACAATATCTGATAGTGTTTATAATACATAAGTTGTATTACACAAAATGTGATCATATATTATTGATTCTAGCAAGCTACAATAATTATTGAATTCACTTTATATGTTGAAATATATGTGACCCTCCTAACCATCCTAAGAGAGAGTCTTATTTATTATTTTTATATATAAACAAGAAGTAATGAGTTGCTTATGCAATGAGAGCCAAAAAAAGGTGAAACAAATTGAACAGGAGATTTTGTACTCCTTCCATTCAACTTTTATCTGGCATCACTTGATCTAATTATCGATAAAATACTTGATAACATAATAGCAAGGCACACTTCCCTTGCAACAATAATAAGTTAAATGCCTTGTTCTTATATGCAGCTTAAGCAAAACACTGAAAATACTTTTTGTTTGATTATGTATTCTTTGTGAGATGCATAGAAAGTAGAAACATGTTGAATCCTATATTTGTAGATACAATGTAAATATTACAAACCATGGCAGTTTATAGATGATTTAAGAATTACAAGTGCAATGATTTTAATTGTAGTCCATTTTTATTTCATCATCTAATTGCTTACAAAATTTTAAGAATGAGATTATTCCGTGCTCATCTCTGTTTTACATTATTGGATATTGTGTGACTATATGTTCATATCATAGGTTTATTTTGACCACAGACAAGATTAATAGTAAAATATGTTAGTTTCTCAATTCTCTTTGAGAAGCTTTAAGAAGTTTTAACAAAACTATGTCAAATTCATAATATGAGCCATAACCATGTATCCTACTTCCTTTTGTAAGACCACACAATCACTCATAAACCAGACAAGTTATAAATATTTTCTCTATTTACCTCTTACTAACCATTTCGAAAAACAATGAAATATTTATAAATATTCTACTACAAACTTACAGGTGTTCTCTGTAGTTGCAAGTGATAGGCTATCTTACTGGTATAGAGATGATTCTTAAGGATGTTAGTTACTTGGTACAACTTGGAAGTGGGGCTGCCCATGATTCCATCCTCTGAATTACCCATTAGTGATTGCACCAACTATTTCTAAATCATTTTATGCTAAATACTATGCTATCTTATACCTCTAAAAATTTAATTTGATTAAATGTTGTTATGGTAATATTAATTTGTACATGACAATTAATTTCCTAATTATTGTGAGAGGTTTTTAGAGTTGAACCTATTATAGTAGTACTTCTATTATTGTTAGTTAGGGTTGTAGTAGTACATATATTATTGTTAGTTGAGGCGAGTAGGAAATTTATATATAATTTCACTAAATAAAATTTAAAACTCTCCATAAAATGTCATTTTCAAGTTAAGTTTTTTATACAATGCTTACCACTTAATTTATAGAAACTCATTTTATTTACAATATAAAATAAATTATAGTAATGCTTGGTTACCTATGCTTGTAAATCAATACCCAATTAGTTTATATAATACATGGAGTAGACTTTGTTAAATTATATTTTTATAAAAAGAAAAAAATTGAAATTTGTAATAAGAAATTGATACTAATATAAAAAAATAATTTAAACTATATTGGGCCAATTGAAATAATTATATACAATTTTGACTGCAAAATAAAGTATATAAAAAGGCAGGTAAAACCCTAATATAGGTAAACGGGGCCATGAAATAGTATTTTGGAGTTATTTGTATTCTCTATGAAAAAGTGTTTTGGTGCTGTCTTTAACTGAATTGGTGGAGGACTAATCAAATGAACTGGTGAGGGACTAAGATAACAAGGTTTAGAGGTTATCATGAATTGATGTTGGTTAACAAAATTAAAGTAATAATTTATATTTCCGCGTTTCTTCATTTTCCTTTCATATGTGTTTTTTGCAAAAACTTTTGGTAAAAATCAAACACTATAATAATATCCCATATTCCTTTTATATATGTAAGTAAATTTATTATCCTTTCAATAATATATGTCAAAGTTAGAAAAAAATTCACTTCCATTTGTATTAATATTTTTGTTCCTCATAATTAATCAAATACATGATATATTAAAAATGAAAATTTAAAGAAAAGAAGCCCACACATTATTTATATTTTATGTTCATATTTGTTGAATTATACTAATCAATTTATTTTATGTTTGTGTGTGACCTTACTTTAGAGAATTTGCATAAGAATTATATTTTTCTTGCTACATGCAACAAGTTCCAAAATTAATGAAGAAAATGCTGGATGTCCTTCCCCTTCTCCTCTTCATCAATCTACCATGTAAGGTTTCTTTGTTATTTTTTAACTTTTACCATGCCAATATATATCATAAATATAAATGCACATAGTACAGGTGGATCTATGTGGGATCTGTTTTTTATTTTTCTAATATATATATGACAAACCACTAGAAATTACTTAGTGTTACCTAATAACACACGAAATTTACTTATATGTGGAGTTTCCCATCTCACAAAGCCCCATCACTTTTTAACTTAATTTTACAAGACACCTGGTTGAAAATGAGATTTCTTACTTGATAGAGATGTAGGGTTTTTTGTGAAAATTTTTTAGTGGTGTAAGAACTTATATTTTCAATACATGAATAGGTAGGGTCACCATTTTCAGCCTCACTAGAACCCGTTCCTCATGTAACTACTATAGATCCGTAACAATTCAAAAAGTATATAGTTATAAGTTTTTCTCAAATCCAGTAGTAATATTGTAGGGGTGTCATTGGTGGTGGTAATTTTACTAGTTCAATTGGTGGTACTAGTAGTCGTAATCTTAGGAGTGGAATTGGTGGTGGGATAGTTGGTGGTAAAGTTTGTGCTACCTTACGGAGTATCATTGGTGGTAACTTTAATAATGACATCAGTGGTAGTATCATTGGTGGTATAGTTGCATTGGTAGTAGCATGACTAGCACCTTTAGTGGTTACATCGGTGGTACCTGAAATGATAATATTAGTAGTGGATTTGGTGGCATTGATGGTTACATTGGTCCCGGTGCTCTTATTAGTGTAACTGGTGACATTGGAAGCGGTAATTTTGGTTAGAGAACTGGTAGTAATATTATATGTATTGGTGGTGAAGTTTATTCTAACTTAAGCACTTCCATTTATGGCCACTTTAATTATGGTATTACAGGTGGTAGCATTGATGTTATATTGGTTAATCTTAGTAGTGGTATTGGTGGGAGCATAACTTGCATCTTTAGTGGTGGTACTGGTGGTAGAATGGCTAGTTGGCATAGTGGTATGATGGCTGAAATATTGGTTAGTGTTAGTAGCAGAAATTGTGGTAGCAATGCTAGTAGCTTTAGTGGTAGCATTGGGTGTATATTAGGGAATATTAGTGGTTGATTTAGTTTCGGAAATGGTGGTTGTGACACCCTCCAAACCCGGGTCAGAAGTTTGGGGTTCACAACACACAGAATATATAAATCAGTATATGAAATATTATATGCAATAACCCTTATTTACGCAACCACGGATCGCAACAGGTTAAATATGAAAACAAGCCAAAACCTTAACTTTTATTACATCGTACCAAATCCCAACTAGTTTAGCTTACACCTAAAAATGAAATCATGCTTACAAACTTGCATAACTCAAACTATAACACAAAGCTCCTGCTAACTCGATCCAACTCAACCTGGAATCTTAGCTCGCATACAGGACCGGGATCCTCGTTACCAATAATTTCCTATTTAACTTTAGAATGACATAAACAGATTCGCAAGGGTGAGCTAACTAGCTCAGCAAGTTAAATTAACAATAACTGAGGGTAAACAATGATCAACTGAAATGATTCATAGAAATCATGTTTCTTGTTAAGCAATTTTGTAATTGGATATTCAATTTTAAGTTTAAATTGGATATTCATAGAAATATTTATAAATTTTCTACTATAAACTTACGTGTGTTTTCTGTAGTTGCAAGTGATAGGGTGTCTTGCATGTATGGAGATGATTCTTAAGGATGTTCGTTACTTAGTACAACTTGGAAGTATTCCATCGTCTGAATTAACGATAGCATGCCAATGATTCCATCCTCCAAATTTCTCATTAGTGATTGCAGTAACTATTTCTAAATCATTTTATGCTAAATACTATGTAAAAAACATGCTTCATGTGTGGTGGTCTATAGTAGACTTGCTATATCTTAAACACTGCTTCTTGCATTGATTTACACCTTTCTTTGTGGACTTATTTTTATGTAAATTTTATCAAATTCAAATGAGTATTTAAAGTGTTGTTAGGACTTGGTTTTAGTGGAACAAGTCTTGAATTTTGGTGTGACTAATTTTATTGAAAACATGAATTGTTAGTTTCTTGATGGATTATCTAGGTACAAGAAGATAAATCCAATTAGAAGTCATTTTGCATGCTTAAATAGCAATAATAACTCTTGACTTACAAAGTGAGAAATATTATAGGTTCTATTAGCAAATAAAAATAAAATTTTGGTAGAATAAAAAGCCAATAAGCCACAGTGGGAACATATTAATTATAATTTAATTGACTAATCTATTTCAACTAAAAAAGATAAATGTTCATTTCAACTTAAAAGATAAATATTTAATAATTTAAATAAAGATAAATTAAATAATTTTAAGGGTGGCTTAATTAATTTACATATTTAGAATTTGGATCAAATCAATTTTTCTAAAAAAATAATGAATGTGGATTTTATACAAAATTTTGAGGCCGAAGAATGGTGCAAATTAAGGCACGTCCAAATTAGATATATGTAAAATACTTAATTTTATTACCTTTCGTTTCTTCGAAAAATAATGTACATTTGTTAAATTTTCTTTAAATATATTAAAGATGTATAAAATTTTATCCGATTTAGAATTTTATCCCAAAATATTTTAGTGTAAAAAATTGGATGAAAAATAAAACTATCAAAAAAATTATTTCGATATTTTTAAAATTCCGAATTTGAGTTAATCCAAGTTTTTCTCTTTAGGAGAGAAGCAAAATTTTATAATAAAATATATGTACAGAGAGCTTCGAGCCTTTTTAAATATGACTTTGTTAAGATCGAATCAGACGAGTTTTTCAATTTTTTTTTATGGTTTATATTTAACACTAAATATAATTTATTTTAATATATCCTTTATCAATATTAAGTACCTTATTTAAAAATATTGATTCAATAATAATTAGTCAATTTAGTTGTTATATAATTGGACTTTAAATTGGATCCTCGAAAATTATTCATTCTTTTTTATCGAATTGTTTAAACTTATATTTTTTCTAAAATACTAGGTGTTGTGGGGAGGCCATAAAGATAAAACAATTTTTTTTATATTCACTATATAACATTTTTTCTTATTCATTTATTAATGTTGTGTATTTTTTTAGAAAAGACATATCAATATTCATTAATCTTGACATTTACATATTTTATATAAGTTACTTTATAATTCAATATTAAGTATTTAATTTGTACAATTATTTTGCAAACATAAATATTTTTATGATGCTTAATTAAGTTTTATTTTTTACAAAATTGTATTTTCCTTGTAAATTTGAGTAAGTAGATTTGAGAATAATGTGTTTTTTTATCATAACAATTTATGAGTTCATGTTCTTTATTTTATCCTTAGAATGACGTCTCAATAATGTGTTTAACATATTTTATTAGCAAGAAAATCATAAAAACTAATTTACACTAATTGATATCATTTTAATTTAAATAAATATTGACTTTGTGTTAGTTTAACAAGATAATATCAAGATAATATCATTCAATAAAATAAAATATACATGTTTAAATTATTTAATCTCCATTAATTTATTTTGTAACTTTTACCTAAAATTATGAAAAGCCCTTTATAATATAAAAAAGTCTAATCATATATAAAATAAAATTTACTTTGTTAGAAATACATAACATTATGCAATTTTTTGTGAGCATAGTTTGTACTCTTGTAATGTATCATCCCAATTGTTCTTCTGGTCAAAACTTGCTTCAATTCTTCTTCATGCTGATCAAGGCTTGCTTCTTCTCAGAGTTTGGCTTTATGAATGAGCAGCAAAGTGTCAGACTTCATCACAATTATAGCACTTGATCTTTGACTTGTAATTTTCCCATACCTTGACTCCTTGGGATCATTTTTCCTTTAATTCCTCTTATCAGGGTAAAGTTTGAGTAACTACACCCTTTTTTTAAAAAACATTTTTTTTGAAGTCTATATAGCCCATATTTCTAAACTTTTTAACTAAAAGAGTATCAATTTGTAGGATATCTTCATCATTACCATGATCAATTTCAGTTCTTGAATAATTTTGTAAGTCATGAGGAGTATTTGAGACTCAGTGTCAGACTATACAATCATGGCCTTTCATTTTGAAATGACTCTTTCTTTCAAATTTTTCTCTTGTTTTTCCTCTACCCTTAGAGAAACATGTCTTGTCCCATTTGGTCTTAATTTTCTACCCCATCTGCGGTTTATTAGTTTCAGAATTCCATATATCTCAACTAGAGATGTGTCTTCAAGATCATAGTTATCCCTTATTGATATAACTTTCAAGTCACACTTTTGAGGGATTGCAATAAGAACCTTCAAGTTTGAATCTGCTGGATCATAATCTATGTCAACAAGTGACAAATCATTCAACAATTTCTCAAATATATCATAGATTTCAAACAAAGACTCATCAACTTTTGAGTCAAAGTGCTCATACCGGTGATTGAGTATTGTCCTTCGAATCTTCTTGAAAGCCGTTGTGCCTTACACTTAACCACCAAAGTGTCTCCAATTAAACCTAGGGGACATCACACTGTCTAGATTTTTATGCAAAAATGTCCGACTTTTGCATTTTTTTCTTGACCACAATAGCAACATCCAGTTTCTTCGGCTAATGAGGTCCATCATAAATCCCTTCGAGTATTCACGATCTGTTACATTCAGACATTTACTGAAAAGGTATTTATTAATTTTCAAGATTGGAAATTTGAGGGTTTCATATCTGCTCATATTGTTGTTGATTTGGTTTATGGCTAATGGTGACCGCACATTTTGTTGTGTTTCGTTTTCTGCCATTAATGATTATTTTCTGGATCTTAAAGTGATTTTATATAAACACCAAGCTTTGATATCAATTTTTAGGCCTTTAATTACCTATAGAGGGGTCAATATAATTATAACAATCAAATCCAATTATGTACTCAATAATGAATAATAGTTTTTATATTATTGAAAAAAAACTTATTACAAAATTCTCTAGCTCAACATGAGCAAATATCTTGAGAGCTTGTAGGTTATTGTATGATAAAATAAATTCACCAGTGTTAAACTAATTTCTGCTTATATACTGCACACTTACCCAATCAATATAAAGATAAAATCAATAAGGAATCCTAATACATATGCTATAATATCAAAAAAAAATACTAATATGAACAATGTTGATGAGAAGTATTCATCAATAAATAGTGATAAGGTAATTTTTGTTAAACTCTCATATGAAATACTAATGGAAAAAATGTGATAGTTATATACTAATATAATCATCTTTTGACACCAATTTATTTGAAGTTTTATAAGCCATTTTTTAACCATGTTTATTAGATTTAAGGTTTAAGAAATCATATACCATTACTCATCTATCATATCACACATTACTATTCTCTTATAGAGGAACTAAAATAAATTGGGGATATTTTGATAAAGGTTTTGGAGAAAACCTTACCATTTAGCAATATCATTATATATTATTAAGCGTCAAGGTCTGCTCCAAAGAATGATGATCCATTGGTACATCAAGCATTTTGTTGGTGTTGGTTATATTGATGACAAAGTTGTTCTCAGAGAACGACAAGTTATTAATTTTTGATTATCTTGGAAAGTGTTTTATATATTTCTACGATTTAACATAGCGTTATTATATGATTTTTTGTGCGAAAATTCACAAGCAACAATATCTGATAGTGTTTATAATACATAAGTTGTATTACACAAAATGTGATCATATATTATTGATTCTAGAAAACTACAATAAATATTGAATTCACTTTATATGTTAAAATATATGTGACCCACCTAACCCTCCTAACAGAGAGTCTTATATATTATTTTTATATATAAATAAGAAGTCATGAGTTGCTTACGCAATGAGAGCCAAAAAAGGTGAAACAAATTGAACAAGAGATTTTGTACTGCTTCCATTCAACTTTTATGTGGTCTTAGAGCATCACTTGATCTAATTATCGAGGAAAGACTTGATAACGTATTAGCAAGGCACACTCCCCTTACAAAACAACAAGTTAAATGCTTTGTTCTTATATGCAGCTTAAGCAAAACACTGAAAATACTTTTTGTTTGATTGTGTATTCTTTGTGTGATGCATAGAAAGTAGAAACATGTTGAAACCTTTATTTGTAGATACAAGGTAAATATTACACACCAGTTCAGTTTACAGATGATTTAAGAATTACAAGTTTAATGATTTTAATTGTAGTCGATTTTTATTTCATCATCTAATTGCTTACAGAATTTTAAAAATCGGATTATTCTGTGCTCATCTCTGTTTTACAATTTTTGATATTGTGTGACTATATGTTCATATCACATGTTTGTTGTGGAGGCGTGGGGGCTGAAAAACTACACTGAGAAAGAGGAACGATTTAGTCATATTAGTCATATTGTTACTACGGTTATGGTACCTGCGTACATTGATAGTTCAGAAGTTATTATAAGGGCATAGAATAATACAACTGCATCTTATGGGTTGGACTTAATAAAGTAGCATGAAAGGATTCGAGGATAGATCATGTTAGAAATCTAAATGAGGTATATTGTAATTTCTTATATTCAATGTTATAGATTTTGTTGCATCTACATATTGACCAGAGACAAGATTAACAGTAAAATATGTTAGTTCCTCAATTCTCTTTGAGAACCTTTAACAAAACTATGTCAAATTCATAATATGAGCCATAACCTTGTATCCTACTTCCGTTAGTAAGACCACACAATCACTCATAAACCAGACAAGTTATAAATATATTCTCTATTTACCTCTTACTAACCATTTCGAGGAACAATGAAATATTTATAAATATTCTACTATAAACTTACACGTGTTTTCTGTAGTTGCACGTGATAGGTTGTCTTACTGGTATGGAGATAATTCTTAAGGATATTGGTTACATGGTACAACTTGGAAGTGGGGTTGTTGCTCCTTCTCCATACTTGGAGAACACCATGCTAATGATTCCATCCTGAATTACCCATTAGTGATTGCAACAACTATTTCTAAATCATTTTATGCTAAATACTATGTAAAAAAACATGCTTCATATGGGGTGGTCTATATTAGAGTTACTATATCTTAAACACTACTTCTTGCATTGATTTGCAGGTTTCTTTGTTGACTTATTTATATGTAAATTTTATCAAATTTAAATGAGTATTTAAAGTGTTGTTAGGACTTGGTTTTAGTGGAACAAGTCTTGAATTTTGGTGTGACTAATTCTATTGAAAACATGAATTATTAGTTTCTTGATGGATTATCTAGGTACAAGAAGATAAATCCAATTAGAAGTTATTTTGCTTGCTTAAATAACAATAATAACTCTTGACTTACAAAGTGATAAATATTATAGGTTCTATGAGCAAACGAAAAGTAAATTTTGGTAGAATAGAAAGCGAATAAGCCACAGTGGGAACATAATAATTATAATTTAATTGACTATTCTATTTCAACTAAAAAAGATAATTGTTCATTTCAACTTAAAAGATAAATATTTAATAATTTAAATAAAGATAAATTAAATAGTGTTAAGGGTGGCATAATTAATTTAAATATTTAGAATTTGGATCAAATCAATTTTTCTAAAAAAATAATCAATCTGGATTTTATACAAAATTTTGAGGCTCAAGAATGGCGCAAATTACGGCACGTCCGAATTAGATATATGTAAAAAACTTAATTTTATTGATTTTCGTTTCTTCAAAAAATAATGTACATTTGTTAAATTTGCTTTAGATATATTAAAGATGTGTAGAATTTTATCCGATTTAGAATTTTATACCAAAATTTTTTAGTGTGAAAAATTGGATGAAAAATAAACTATCAAAAAAATTACTTCGATATTTTTAAAATTCCGAATTTGGGCTAATCCAAGTTTTTCTCTTTAGGAGAGAAGCAAAGTTTTATAATAAAATATATGTTGAGACTGCTTCGGGCCTTTTTGAATATGACTTTCTTAAGATCGAATCAGACGAGTTTTTCAAATTTTTTATGGTTTATATTTACCACTAAATATAATGTATTTTTATATATCATTTATCAATATTAAGTACCTTATTTACAAATATTGATTCAATAATAATAAGTCAATATAGTTGTTATATAATTGGACTTTAAATTGGATCCTGGATAATTGTTTAGTTTGGCTTTCTACATGAGCAACAAAGTGTCCGACTTTATCACAATTATAGCACTTGATGGTAATTTTCTCATACCTTGACTCCTTGCCATCATTCTTCCTTTAATTCCTCTTATCACCCTAAAGTTGGAGGAACTACAGCCTTTTTTTTAAAAACATTTTTTTTAAAGTCTATATAGACCATATTTCTAAACTTTTTAACTAAAAGAGCATCAATTTGTAGGATATCTTCATCAGTTCCATGATCAATTTCAGTTCCTCAATAATTTTGTAAGTCATCATGAGTATTTGAGACTCAGTGTCAGACTATACAATGATGGCCTTTCATATTTAAAATGGCTCTTTCTAGCAAATTTCTCTCTTGTTTTTTTCCTCTACCGTGAGAGAAACATGTCTTGTCCCATTTGGTCTACTTTTCTACTCCATCTCGAGTTCATTAGTTTTGAGAATTCCATATATCTCAACTAGAGATGTGTCTTCAAGATCATAGTTATCCCTTATTGATATAAATTTCAAGTCACACTTTTGAAGGAAGTGCAAGAAGAACCTTCAAGTTTTGAATCTGCTCGATCATACTCTATGTCAACAAGTCACAAATCATTCAACAATTTCTGAAATCTATCATAGATTTCAAAAAAAGACTCATCAACTTTGAGTCAAAGTGCTCATACTGGTGATTGAGTATTCTCCATGGAATCTTCTTGATAGCGGTTGTGCCTTACACTTAACCACCTAAGTGTGTCAATAGTCATCTGGACTTTACATAAATGATATTCATTAATTTTCAAGATTGGAAATTTGAGGGTTTCATATCTGCTCATATTGTTGTTGATTTGGTTTATGGCTAATGGTGACCGCACATTTTGTTGAGTTTCATATCTGCCATTAATAATTATTTTCTCGATCTTAAAGTGATTTTATATAAACACCAAGCTTTGATATCAATTTTTAGGCCTTTAATTACCTATAGAGGGGTCAATATAATTATAACAATCAATCCAATTATGTACTCAATAATGAAGAATAGTTTTACTATTATTGAATAAAAACTTATTACAAAATTCCCTAGCTGTACATGAGCAAATATCTTGAGAGCTTGTAGTTTATGCCTATGATAAAATAAATGCACAAGTGTTAACCTACTAGTGTTAACCTAATTTTCTTCTATACTGCACACTTACACACAATCAATATAAAGATAAAATCAATAACGAATCCTAATACATATGCTATAATATCAAAAAAATACTAATATGAACAATATTGATGAGAAGTATTCATCAATAAATAGTGATGTGGTCATTTTTGTTAAACTCCATATGAAATACTAATGGAAAAAATGTGATAGTTATTTACTAATATCATCAACTTTTGACACCATTTTTTTTGAAGTTTTATAAACCATTTTTTAATTTTCAGGAAATCAGAACTCAATTCCTACCACATGGGTAGGTTCCGCCTTTGGGCACAAATTGAGGTATGTTCTGGGATTTGATAAACTTTGAATTTAAATTTTGATCTCCTTTTTTAATATTTTTTCTTGGAATTTGGTGATCTTATTATTTTTTTATATTTTCTTAAAATATTTGCAAGAAATGTTTATTCAAATAACTAATTTGGATTAAAATTACTCAAAGAACTATAAAAATGGGTAGTACAAAATATAAGTAATGTAAATGACATTTAAATAATTTTAATATATTTTTGTAAGCATTAATTATTTGTCGAAAATATTTTCATTATAAAATTTTCTCAACTGAAGTTAGAAACTTATAATTTTCTGCTTAAATCATTACTTTGCATGATTATTAAAATATTTTTTTAAGAAAAATATTTTCTAACACTAATATAATCGGTAGATTCAAATCATAACTAAAAAATTACAAAGTTGGTATGAAATTTAAGTAGTCATTTTCTACTATTTGTTATATAGAAAAAAAATGCTTATTGGGCCATAATAGTCATTTCATACCAAAGTCAATATAAATGATGAATTACATAAAATCTTAGGCCAAACTTAGTAGAATATACTTCATCCCATAATACATGTTTTTTGAACTTTGTTCATGTAAAATTAATAATTTTACATATCTTTTTAAAATATAATTTTTTTTGAATTAAAGTTTAATATTAATAATTTTATTCAAAGAAGGAAATTCTAGAAGTAATTTTTGTACGTATCCTCTTATTCATCTTAAAAAAATAATGGAATTATATTTGGTACATATTTGACAAAATAATGTTCTCTTTGCATTCATACCACCTTGTAAAAAAACCCAAAATTTGTTGGAAAACTTGTTTATTTAAAATTTTGAGTTACAAAACAAGTTTATAAATATAAGCATTATTTTAAATAATAAATTTTCATTAGAATTGAAAATATTAAAAATATTCATTATAATTATGTCAAAGTACATATGGGTAAGTCAAACAACTTATGTACTTAGACACTATCAGCTGCATTCTCATTCAATTTCTTCCCAATTTAGATTTTTCCCAATCAAACGGGTGAATGAATATGGTATATATAGTGTTACCCACAATATATTGTCATTTTTCATGTTCAAATCAAAATTGACTAAGAATAGAATAAAAATCAACAATCATATTATCATTCATTTTAATTCCTATGTTTAAATAAGATAGCAATTAGTAAATATTTTTAAAATTGTATCTTTTTTCCCATAAGTATAACTTGTTTGTCAAAAATTTGGTATTCAATCTTATACCTCCAGAAATTTAATTTGATTAAATGTTGTTATTGTAATATTAATTTTTACATGACCAATAATATCTCAATTATTGTGAGAGGTTTTTAAGACTTGAATGTATGATAGTAGTACTTTTATTATTCTTAGTTAAGGTTTTAGTAGTACATATATTATTGTTAGTTGAGGTGAGTAGGGAATTTATATATAATTTCACTAAATAAAATTTAAAATTTCCGAGAAAATATCATTTTTAGTTAAGTTTTTTATAAAATTCTTACCACTTAATTTATAGAATCTAATTTATTTACAATACAAAATAAATTAGAGTAATGCATGTTTACTTATGGTTGTAAATCAACACCCAATTAGTTTGTATAATACATGGAGCAGAACTTTGTTAAATTATATTTTTATAAAAAGAAAAATTTTAATTTGTAATAAGAAATTAATACTAAGATAAAAAATAATTTAAACTAAATTGGGCCCATTGAAACCCATGATATACAATTGGGCCTGCAAAGTATAGAATATTAAAAAGGTAGGTAAAACCCTAATATCAGCACAAGCCCGCCGCCCTTACAAACAAAATGAATTTGTACATGGCCATCAAATAGGCCATAAAATAGTGTTTTGGAGTTATTTGTATTTTCTATCAAAGAGTGTTTTGGTGCTCTAAGGTTAAACACATCTCCAATGAATTGGTGGAGGACTAATCAAATGAATTGGTGGAGGACTAGGTGGATAAGGTTTACAGGTTATCATGAATTGATGTTGTTTAACAAAGTTAAGGTAATAATTTATATTTCCCTGTTTCTTCATTTTCTTTTCATATGTGTTATTTGCATAAACTTTTGGTAGAAATCAAACACTAAAATAAGTATCCCGTTTTCCATGTATATATGTATGTAGATTTACTTGGAATGTCACTTGTATTTGTTTTTACATGACCTCTATGTCAAGAATTATCCTTTCAAGATTATATGTCAAGGTTAGAAAAAAAATCAGTTACATTTTTTGTTCCTCATAAATACTCAAATACATGATATATGAAAAAATGAAAATTTATAGAACATAATCCCAGGCATTATTTATATTTTATGTTCATATTTGTTGAATTATACTATTAAATTTATTTTATGTGTATGTATGACCTTACTTTAGAGACATTTTCAGAGGAATTATATTTTTCTTGCTACTTGCAACAAGTTCCGAAAATAATGAAGAAAATGCTCGAAGTGCCATCCCTTTCTCTTCATCAATATACTGTGTAAGGTTTCTTTGTTATTCTTTAACTTTTACCATGCCAATATATATTATTAATATAAATGCAGATAGTACAAGTGGATCTATGTGGGGTGTATTTTTTTTTCTAATGTATATAAGACAAAAACTCTAAATTAACTCTTTGTTGACCTAATAAAACACGAAGTTTACTTATATTCGGAGTTTAAGATCTCACGAAGCCCATCACTTTTTAACTTCATTTCACAACACACATGGTTGAAATGAGATTTCTTACTTGATAGATATGTAGGCTTTTGTTTGGGAAATTTTTAGTGTTGGAAGAACTTATATTTTCAATACATGAATAGGTAGGGTCACCATTTTCTGCCTCACTGGAACCCGTTGCTTAGTAACTTCTATAGATCCGTAACTAATTGAAAACTATAGAGTTATGGTTTTTCTTTAATCCAGTAGTAATATTGTGGCGGTGTCACTGGTGATGGTAATTTACTAGTCCAATTGGTGGCACTAGTAGTCGTAATCTTAGGAGTGGAATTGGTGGTGGGATTGTTGGGGGTGTAGTTCATGCTAACTTAAGGAGTATCATTGGTGGTAACTTTAATAATGGCATAAGTGGTGGTAGCATTGGTGGTATATTGGGTAGTTTTAAAAGTGGGATTGGTGGCGGCAAGGACTAGCATCTTTAGTGGTTACATTGGTGGTACCAGAAACGATAATATTAGTAGTGGATTTGCTGGAATTGATGGTGTCATTGGTCCTGGTGCTCTTATTAGGGCAATTGGTGGCATTGTAAAGCGGTAATCTTTGCAGGAGAATTGGTTGGTGGTATTATTGGTTGTTGGTGTTCCAGTTCGTGCTAGCTTAAGCAGTTCCATTTATGGCGAGTTTAATTATGGTATTACAGGTGGTAGCTTTGATGTTATATTAGTTAGTCTTAGTAGTGGCATTGGTGGTGGCATTGGGTGGTGGCTTGGTGTAGCTTAGTGGTCGTATTGGTAGCTTAGTGGTGGTATTATGGTGTTTGGTGTTGAAGTTTGTGCTAGCTTAAGTCGTTCATTTTATCGCCAGTTTAATTATGGTATACAGGTGGTAGCATTGATGTTATATTGGTTTCGTCTTAGTAGTGGCAATTTATAGTATCATTGTTGGTACCTTTAGTGGTAGTACTGGTTGTATATTAGGTAATATTAGTAGTAAATTATCTTCAGAGATGGTGGTTGTGACGCCCTCCAAACCCGGGTCAGAAGTTGTGGGTGTTCCAATCACAACACATATTATATAAACCTGTATATGAAATATTATATGCAATTACCCTTATTTATGCAAACACGGATCACTATAGGTTAAAGTATGAGAAACCAACCACAACCTTGACTTTTATTACGTCATACCAAATCCTAACTAGTTTAACTTACAACTGAAAATGAAATCATTCTTACAAACTTGCATAACTCAAACTAGCTCGATCCAACTCAACCGGGAATCCTAGATCGCATACTGGACTGGGGATCCTCGTTACCAATAATTTCCATTTAACTGTAGAATGACTTAAACAGATTCACAGGGTTAGCTAACTAGCTCAGCAAGTTATAATAATAATAACCGGTGTTAACAATGATCAATTGAAATGATTCATAGGAATCTAGTTCCTTGTTAAGCAACTATTAGAATTGGACATTCATTTTTAAGTTTAAACCAAGGTTAGGCTGCTGATCAGTGACACCTAACCCGATTAAGGCACACAGCTCTGTTCTCTATACTAGATTCAAGGCACACATTGACCTAATATGACCACCATCTGGTTCGACTCGAATCTGTTCCATATTTAGAAACCTATCCAATTCTATAACAATTCAACATGATAAATATTGTAATTCAATAAAATAGAATCATAATTAACATTGAAAATATTTATTTCGGGGCAAAAGTAATTAATATCACCAGAGTATATCAGGGTATGTATGAGGAATAACTTCCAGCCTGTAGGAGAATCAGGAATTAGATGAATGGTTATACAGGGTTTAGTTCACTAACCATAGAATTGCTTTCGCAACCAGATTTTCTAAAACCATCCAAAAAACGTTGCTGGTTAAAGGTGATTTCATGTCATTGCAAGGGATTTTAAAAACATTGCAATTGAATCAACAAAATTTCGAGGTCTTTATAAATACATTATTATTGCAAACATTATATAATCGTTACAGTAGATCAGAGATTTGGGCCCAAAAGTTAGGCGGTCTTGTTCAAAACTGTGAGCGGGCTTGCTGAAATTGTTTTCCCGGCTGTCTATTAAATAAAAAAAAAAACACAGACTGTCAAACAATCTCCACGGCGACGAAAGATTAAATCTTTGCTGAAATATTTCTCTCAAACACTGAATATTAAATCTTTGTAAAGACTAAAGCTCCAAGAAGATTAAATCTCGGAAAAGATTAAACCTTGAACGAAATGTATTTTTTCCCCAAATCATCTTTCCTAAAGTTCTTTCAATTCACTAAATTTAATTTAGGAGAAGATTAAATTTAGTCAATTATTGTTAATTATTATTTAATTTACCTCCTTGCTTTCGTGTTTCTATGTTATTTACTGTTTGGGATCTTTTATGGATGGTACACTATGTGTTAATTTGGTTTTTTTTATTTTAAGTTATTATATGTGTCAATCATGTCTTATTATCAGTTCTGAGTTGTATGGGATAGTTTGGAATGACAGTGGTATGAAATTGTAAGGTATCACTTGTCGTTGTAAAAGTAGAATTGTATTTTGGACTTTTGTTTGCTCCATGTTCTAATAGTTTGTTAATCTTTATAGAATGAAGTACTACAAAGAAGAAATTCAATACTTTCAGATGTTTTTATTATATATTAACTACGGGAAGTGAGACAAATATATTGAAAGAAGAGATACCATAAGTGTCGATAACAGAATAGTTCAAGGAGGAGAGGCGATATGTTACTAATACAAATAACGAAGAAAATGACATCTATAGTATTGGTGGAGGACATTGATCTGCAACTATGACTTGCTACCTACTACAGGGAAATGTATCAAGTTAGCAAAAGTGTAAAGGTTGCCATCTTTTATAACATGGATTCCCTTGGATAGGTAAAACATTTTGTGCTCTTTTTTGACAACTTTATCATTTGGTGATAAGGAATTAAATTAAATTTCAATCTGAGATTCAGATTGTTTTACAAATCCGGTACCTGACTTTCTCTTTGCAGGGTCATTTCTCCACAAACATGATCAAATCGACTCATCAAAAAAGCATCTCTATCAAGGTAAATATCAGAGTCTGGAGGAAATCTCGAGTTTGGTCGCTTTGGCTTGGCTCATAGTTATAAACAAAAATACCGAAACCACGACAGACAAACAGGTATATTGTAATTATGGGACATGAATATCGATATTCCTATGGCTTTACACACATATGTTTTTCATATGGCTTTCAGGGTTTTGTTTCTGCTCGGGTAAGTTGTTTAAATTTTTGTCAAATTTTACCATTTTTGTTTGATATATGGTTATTCGATTATGGTCGTGTCAAATTTACCCTTTTTGAAAACTTTTTTTAATTATTATTTCACAATCACTAGGTCATAGTACCTATAGGGAGAGGAAGTTAAGAATGTGTCTTGTTCATGCATCAATACAACTCACTAGATCCACATGGGTCGAACTCGGCATTTTTCAAACGTATTGAAATTTTTTAAAAGTATGTGTCTATTTGTCAGATTTTCTT